>NC_133325.1:531726893-532045984 GCF_042186555.1 Aquarana catesbeiana | reverse complement strand
TACAAACATTATTCCACCCATAATCCCCATGTAGAGAAATAATTGTGTGCATATTCTTATCAGAAATGGGTTAATTAGGTTACTATGTATATTTATAAACAATATTCCACCCATAATCCCCATGTAGAAAAATAATGTTATGCATATTCATATCAGAAATAGGTTTAATATGTTCCTATGTAAATGTATAAACAATATTCCACCCATAATCCACATGTAGAAAAATAATTATATGCATATTCTTATCAGAAATGGCTTAAATACGTTCCTATGTATATTTATAAACAATATTCCACCCATAATCCATATGTAATAAAATAATTATATGTGTATTTTTATAAGAAATTGGATAAATATATTCCTATGTATGTTTAAGAAACAATATTCCATCCATAATCCCCATGTAGAAAAATAATTATATGTATATTCTTGTGAGAAATGGGTTAAAAAGTTACTATGTATATTTAAAAACAGTATTCCGCCATTAATCCCTATGTAGAAAATAATTATATGCATGTTCTTACCAGAAATGGGTTAAATCAGTTCCTATGTATATTTATAAACAATATTCCACCTATAATCCCCATACTGAAAAATAATTATATGCATATACTTATCAGAAATGGGTTAAATAGGTTACTATGTATATTTATAAACAATATTCCACCCATAATCCCCATGTAGAAAAATAATGTTATGCATATTCATATCAGAAATAGGTTTAATATGTTCCTATGTAAATGTATAAACAATATTCCACCCATAATCCCCATGTAGAAATATAATTATATGCATATTCTTATCAGAAATGGCTTAAATACGTTCCTATGTATATTTATAAACAATATTCCACAAACAATCCACATGTAGAAAAATAATTATATTCATATTCTTATCAGAAATGGGTTTAATATATTCCTAATTAGGTTCCTATGTATATTTATAAACAATATTTCACAATCCCTATGTAGAAAAATACTTATATGCATATTCTTATCACAAATTGGTTAAATAGGGTCCTATGTATGTATATAAACAATATTCCACCAATAATCCCCATGTAGAAATAAATTATATGCATATTCTTATCAGAAATTCTTTAATTAGGTTCCTATGTATATTTATAAACAATATTCCTCCCATAATCCAAATGTAGAAAAATAATTATATGTTTATTTTTATAAGAAATGGGATAAATATATTCCTATGTATGTTTAACAACAATATTCCATCCATAATCCCCATGTAGAAAAATAATTATATGCATATTCTTATGAGAAATGGGTTAAATAGGTTACTATGTATATTTATAAACAATATTCCACCCATAATCCCCATGTAGAAAAATAATGTTATGCATATTCATATCAGAAATAGGTTTAATATGTTCCTATGTAAATGTATCAAAAATATTCCACCCATAATCCCCATGTAGAAAAATAATTATATGCATATTCTTATCAGAAATGGCTTAAACGCGTTCCTATGTATATTTATAAACAATATTCAACCCATAATCCACATATAGCAATATGATTAGATGCACATTCATATCAGAAATAGGTTTAATATGTTGCTATGTAAATTTATAAACAATATTCCATCCATAATCCCCATGTAAAAAAATAATTATATGCATATTGTTAACAGAAATGGGTTAAATAGGTTACAATGTATATTGATAAACAATATTCCACCCATAATCCATATGTAGAAAAATAATGATATGCGTATTTTTGTAAGCAATGGCATAAATAGGTTCCTATATATATTTATAAACAATATTCTAACTATAATCCCCATGTAGAAAAATAATTATATGCATATTCTTAATA
The DNA here is from genome assembly GCF_042186555.1 of Aquarana catesbeiana. Lineage (NCBI taxonomy): Eukaryota > Metazoa > Chordata > Amphibia > Anura > Ranidae > Aquarana > Aquarana catesbeiana. Next base: position 532,044,149 of record NC_133325.1, on the reverse strand, counting down.
GAAAATTGGTTAAATAGGTCCTATGTATATTTATAAACAATATTGAACCCATAATCCCCATGTAGAAAAATAATGATATGCATAGTCCTATCAGAAATGGGCTAAATAGGTCCCTATGTATATTTATAAACAATATTTCACCCATCATCCCTACGTAGAAAAATACTTATATGCATATTCTTATCAGAAATTGGTTAAATATATTCCTATGTATGTTTAACTACAATATTCCATTCATAATCCCCATGTAAAAAAATAGTTATATGCATATTCTTATGAGAAATGGGTTTAATAGGTTACTATGTATATTTAAAAACAGTATTCCACCAATAATCCCTATGTAGAAAAATAATTATATGCATACTTGTATCAAAAATGGGTTAAATAGCGTCCTATGTACATTTATAAACAATATTCCACCCATAATCCCCATGTAGAAAAATAATGATATGCATATTCATATGAGAAATGGGTTAAATAGGTTACTATGTATATTTAAAAACAGTATTCCACCTATAATCCCCATGTAGAAAATAATTATATGCATATTCTTATGTGAAATGGGTAAATAAGTTACTATGTATATTTATAAACAATATTCCACCCATAATCCCCATGTAGAAAAATAATTAAATGCATATTCATATCAGAAATAGGTTTAATATGTTCCTATGTAAATGTATAAACAATATTCCATCCATAATCCCCATGTAGAAAAATAATTATATGCATATTCTTATGAGAAATGGGTTAAATAGGTTACTATGTATATTTACAAACATTATTCCACCCATAATCCCCATGTAGATAAATAATTATATGCATATTTTTTATAAGAAATGGGATAAATAGGTTCCTATATATATTGCTAAACAATATTCTATCTATAATCCCCATGTAGAAAAATGATTATATGCATATTCTTATCAGAAATTGGTTAAATAGGTCCTATGTATATTTATAAACAATATTCAATCCATAATCCCCATATAGCAAAATAATTATATGCATGTTCAAACAGAAATAGGTTTAATATGTTGCTAAGTATATTTATAAACAATATTCCACCCATAATCCCCATGTAGAAAAATAATGATATGCATATTCTTATCAGAAATTGGTTAAATATATTCCTATGTATGTTTAACTACAATATTCTATCCATAATTCCCATGTAGAAAAATAATTATCTGCATTTTCTCATGAGAAATGGGTTAAATAGGTTACTATGTATATTTTAAAACAGTATTTCACCCATAATCCCCATACAGAAAAATAATTAAATGCATATTCTTACCAGAAATGGGTTAAATAAGTTACTATGAATAATTATAAACAATATTCCACTCATAATCCCCATGTAGAAAAATAATTTTATTCATATTCATATCAGAAATAGGTTTAATATGTTTCTATGTAAATTAATAAACAATATTTCACCCATAATCCCTACGTAGTAAAATACTCATATACATATTCTTATCAGAAATGGGTGAAATATGTTCGTATGTATATTTATGAACAGTATTCCACCAATAGCCGCATATAGAAAAATAATTATATGCATATTCGTATCAGAAAATGGGTTAAATAGCGTCCTATGTATATTTATAAACAATATTCCACCCATAATTCCCATGTAGAAAAATAATTTTATGCATATTCATATCAGAAATATGTTTAATATGTTCCTATGTAAATTAACCACTTGACCACCGCCTCACGACGATTTACGTCGGCAAGGTGGCACGGACAGGCAAAATCACGTACATATACGTGATTTGCCTTCCGCGGGTGGGGGGTCCGATCGGACCCCCCCGGTGCCCGAGGCTTCCGTCTTTTGTCCCACGGCGATCGGAGATGAGGGGGAGGCCATCCGTTCGTGGCCCCCCCCTCGCGATCGCCGCCGGCCAATCACATCATTCCTTTGCTGCTGTATGCTAAACAGCAGCAGAGGAAATGATATCATCTCTCAAAGGAAATGATGTCATATGTTCCTATGTAAATTAATAAACAATATTTCACCCATAATCCCTACGTAGTAAAATACTCATATACATATTCTTATCAGAAATGGGTGAAATACGTTACTATGTATATTTATAAACAATATTCAACTCATAATCCCCATATAGCAATATAATTATATGCGTATTCATATCAGAAATAGGTTTAATATGTTGCTATGTAAATATATAAACACTATTCCTTCTATAATCCCAATGTAAAAAAATAATTATATGCATATTCTTAACAGAAATGGGTTAAATAGGATACAATGTATATTTATAAACAATATTCCACCCATAATCCATATGTCGAAAAATAATGATATGCATATAGCCATCATTGGGATCGGTGGGAGCAATAGTAACCCATGATTGGTTTTAGCGGGAGAAATCGTGACCCACGTGTCAGTGGAAAAAATATATATATAAGCCCTGATAAATAGTGAGTTGGTTGCGGGACATGTTAAGAGTATTATCTTATTAGTTATACATTAGGATACATTTTCTTTAAACATATCAAATATGGCAATGAGACAACACATTGACAATTTAAATCGGTTTCTTTAACCAAATTAATAGGCTACTGCTATTAGTGTTTTAGAGATAGTTGCATTACAGTAGATATATGCAAAGACATTGATATTTGTTGAGATAAAGCTTAAACACAAAATAGTGATCAATGGTAATCAAAAGCCGTGAGTCGGTTTATATAGAGATCGTTACAATCTGTCTTTCACAAGCAATTTGTTTTTAGAGGTAAGATATGTTGCATTTACGCTAAATTTAGCAATAAGAGAAGATAAGCTGTTGAACATCGTATTGTAATTGCGACTATGTATTTCGTCTTAATAAGTATTGGTAACTTATTTGTCCGACAATATTAACGTGAGACCTGCAACTTTATCTCAATGCTTGATGTTATCCTGACTTTATTTATGATAATGCATGAGTATTTAGGATTACGTTAATGAGATTGTGGAAGCAGAGAAGGAGAAGGAGAAGATGTATACCAGATTTAGAGTAATGCAAAAAATTAGCGAAATAATACACATCATTGGTGTCAGTCAGTAAACCAGTGCGTATTTTTATATTTTTTGAGAGATAATTGAGAGTATAATTGGACAGTTAACGAAGACTGGGGAAGTGCTGAAGTGCTGAAATACTGCAAATTTAACATTACTCAAGATAGCACTGATATCACCTAAATGTGAATTTGCATTACACTATCCGTTTTCAGTGGTTTTGCTATATCAGCAAAATATCAGAGTACAAATATATAGCGAAAAAGTTTTTATTTATTTATTTATTTATTTATTTATTTGAGTGGTTTGCGAGACATGTCAAGGAGGTTGAGACGATATACATTAGGATTATTTGATGTAGATGTTAAATAGATGCATAAAACATATCAAGTATAGCAGTAACACTTACCGAGAGACAGGTTTAAGCGCAAGTTGTTATTGTTTAGTTGTTAGTTGCGCTGTTGTTATTTGTCATAATAAAAGCCGAAATTATTACAACAGAGGGTCGGTAATTGTGATGAGATGATTCCTGCATAACATAAAATAAAGCAAACTTTAGCACACATTGAGTCGGTTTTGTTTCAAGCAAATTTTCAGTATATCTTACATTAGATAAGGTTGCATTTATGCTAAATATAGTAAGACGAGACGATTGCTGTTGCATTTCAGGTTATATTGCACAATCGAAATCAGGATCAGGATTAGCACTGAGTTACCTCATATAAATTGAGTGACTATTGCATTTTAATGCAATAGTCACTCAATTTATATCAGCTATTTTGGTAAAAAGAGTAAAAAAAACAGAAATACTGTTTAGCTTAGATACGGTTTAGCTTAGACATTGCGGAGTTTAAGCATAGCATAGCTTTGTCAGACAGTTAGACTTGGTTTCGAGTAATTAAATAAAAACAGCAGTGAGACAAGCCCCACATGTCTGACGGATTGAATCGGATCCGCCCTAGTTGAATAATTCTTAAATTAGCACAGTGTGGCAAACCTGATTCTTTTTCTAACTTTGAAGATAGAAGACTTTAAGTGTTTTCATAGCTAACTTGAGAGTTTTCATAGCTTAGTTAATATATTTGAATTATGTTCAAAATACCAATATCAATATTGGGCTTTATTTTTAATGGCTGAGTCGGTTTCTATTCGTTTCTAATATTGTTATATTAGAAACGAATAGAAACCGACTCAAACCTATGCCGATATTGTCCTCTGTGTTTTTCTCTTTGCAATTCCGACATTCTGTCTTAATTTTGGTTATTGGCAACTATGTCTCCAACAGTATAAACCGTGAGCCCTGTAACTCTATTGCAAAGAATATATACTGGCTCAATGCTATCCTGACTTTAGTTATGCAACACGTTATGTTGTATGCAATTATGTTAATGCGACTATTCCTTAACCGATGTAAACCTCAATCTTTACACATTTTTATCAGGACCAGTGAAATAAATAGTACCCCATTGTTGTTGTGAGTGGGTAGAGGACCTTTGTAAAGGAACTAAAGGTGTCAGTGTGATTGGTGTGTTGTTCGTGTCAGTAGAGGAATATTTAAATCATCATTTGTGGAAGGAATAATGACTCATCAAGCGTTGTGGGTTCTCAGTGGAGAAATAATCATTGGTGTCAGTTAGAGGAACAGTGACCCATCATTTCTTATGAGAAATGGGTTAAATAGGTTACTATGTATATTTAAAAACAGTATTCCACCAATAATCCCTATGTAAAAAAATAGTTATATGTATATGCTTACCAGAAATGGGTTAAATAAGTTCCTATGTATATTTATAAACAATATTCCACCTATAATCCTCATAGTGAAAAATAATTATATGCATATTTTTATCAGAAATGGGTTAAATAGGTTACTATGTATATTTATAAACAATATTCCACCCATAATCCTCATGTAGACACAAATAATGTTATGCATATTCATATCAAAAATAGGTTTAATATGTTCCTATGTAAATGTATAAACAATATTCCACCCATAATCCCCATGTAAGAAAATAATTATATGCATATTCTTAACAGAAATGGGTTAAATAGGTTACAATGTATGTAAACAATATTCCACCCATAATCCATATGTAGAAAAATAATGATAAGCATATTTTTATAAGAAATGGGATAAATAGGTTCCTATATATATTTATAAACAATATTCTATCTATAATCCCCATGTAGAAAAATGATCATATGCATATTCTTATCAGAAATTGGTTAAATATGTCCTATGTATTTTTAAAAACAATATTCACTCAATAATCTCCATATAGCAAAATAATTATATGCATGTTCAAACAGAAATAGGTTGATATGTCGCTATGTATAATAATTATATGCATATTCTTATCAGTAATGGGCTAAATAGGTTCCTATGTATATTTATAGACAATATTTCACCCATAATTGCTATGTAGAAAAATACTTACATGCATATTCTTATCAGAAATGGGTTAAATAGGTTCCTATGGTCATGATGCTCTTAGAATGACGGGGTGGAGAGGGACTGTTGGTTTCAAGAAGAGCAGACAGATTTAGATGTTATCAATGCAAGATTAGATATTTGGACAAACTTCTATGATGTTCCTACGTTGACATTGTGGTTAATGTTAGATATAAACAAATGATACTGAAAAATTTGCATTATTACAGTACCACAATGACACCTGGCCCTAAATGTGATTACCCTTAATGTGAAAGGACTTAACGTCCCGGAGAAGAGTCGGATGCTATTAAACGACATGAAGCGATTGAAAGCAGACATTGTGCTTCTACAAGAGACACACTTTAAGGACAACAAATTACCAATACTTAAAAACAGACACTACCCAACAGTATACCATTCTACCCACTCAGCAGACAAATCCAGGGGGGTCTCTATTCAGATTTCAGCAAAAGTTCCGTGGACCTTGACAGACAAAAAGACAGACACGATGGGGAGATTCCTGTTTTTAAAGGGCTCCATAGGTGGAGCTAAGGTGACCATCGCCAATTTTTATGCTCCAAACGTCCAACAAGACTATTTTGTGCAGAGACAATTAGACGCGCTCCAAAAATTCAATGAGGGCCAACTCATCCATTGGAGGTGATTTTAATGTCCCCCTACTTCCCGCAGAGGACACCTCTACAGGGTCCTCATCATTTACCAGAGGCACACGTAAGAGGATACAAGCTGCGCTCCACACACTACAGCTGGTGGATGTCTGGCGCCTCTTTCACCCGGGTGAAAGAGATTACTCCTTCTTCTCCCGGCCCCATCAAGCGTATTCACGCATTGATTTTTTCCTAATCCCTCAAAATCAATTACATGCGGTCAAAGGCTCGGCTATCGGTTCTATCACATGGTCAGACCACGCTCCAGTCTCAATGCAATACGCTCTAGCAGAATACTTTAGGGGACAAAGAAGCCCGTGGAGACTTAATGAAAGCCTCCTACAAAATCCAGATGTAGTTGCGGATGCGACTAAAGAAATCACACAGTATTTTCCACTCTAACCCCCCAGCCGATGTGGACGGGGGTTTGGTTTGGGAAGCACACAAGGCAGTGATCCGTGGATTGCTCATAAAGCATGGAGCACGCCTGAAAAAACAAAGAACTGCACAATTAACAACACTTTTAACTAAACTACGCAGCCTGGAAAAAGATCACAAACAGACACCGACCAGGGTGCGAGGCAATGAACTTTTCAATGACTTAGGCAAGGGGAAGGCGCTACACCACGACACATTACAGGCCCAAATTGCAGTGATTCCCAAAGAGGGTAAAGACCCGACGCAATGCGGGAGTTATCGCCCAATATCCCTTTTAAACACAGACCTAAAATTGTTTACTAAAATACTAGCCACCAGAATACAACAACAGATTCCTAACTTAATACATCTTGACCAAGTAGGCTTCGTCCAATCCAGGGAAGCTCGCGACAACACTACAAAAGTCTTGAACCTGCTCAATAAAGCCATCACAACTAACACACCGACGGTCTTCCTTAGCACAGATGCCGAGAAGGCATTCGATCGGGTAAATCGGTCATTTATGTTTGCCACTCTGAGACATATAGGCCTGGGAAGTAATATGCTGAATTGGATCTCTGCTATCTATACCACACCGTCAGCAAAAGTCAGGGTTAATGGAGTAACTTCAAACACCTTTGCAATCACGAACGGTACGCGACAGGGATGCCCACTATCACCCCTACTTTTTGCACTCTCACTAGAACCTTTCCTGTGCCACGTAAGACAAAATCCAGACATAACTGGGATACCCATCAACCAAATCCAACATAAAGTCTCTGCTTATGCGGACGATTTGATGTTTTCATTATCGAACCCGTTACTCTCACTCCCCAATCTGTTAAAAGAATTTACCACATAGCCCTTTCCCACCTGAAAATTAATTTCGCGAAATCAGAAGCGATGGGGGTGGGGATTCAACCTACACAACTGACTCATCTCCAATCCAGCTTCAAGCTGATGTTGACGAATAAAGCCCAAAAATATCTGGGTACATTTATCCCTCCATCACTATCCCAGGTATATGAACTAAACTCCCCCCCATTGTTAGCAAAAATTAAAACGCTTCTGAACAACTGGCAAACCGGTCTCCACTCCTGGTTAGGCCGATGCAACATTTTGAAAATGTCCATACTACCAAAAATTCTATATTTAATGCAGGCCCTCCCTGTACGCATCCCCTCCATCTTTTTTAAGCGGGTACAAACAGCCTTCACAGACTTTGTTTGGGCAAAAAAAAAACCAAGACTCTCTAACAAACTATTGGTACTCCCCAAAGAAGACGGGGGTCTTGCACTACCAAACATCCGTGCATACTATCAAGCGGTACATCTAGGAAGGCTCGTAGACTGGTGTCGCCATCAAGAGACCAAGCTATGGACTCATATTGAACAATCTCACACCGCTATTCCACTAGGGGGCACTCCATGGTGTTATAAGGATATACCTGCAGATCTTAGACGCCACCCACTGATAGGCAACACGGCACGAATATGCTCACAATTAATTTCCCAGACGACTCTTACATCCCAAAATTCACCTCTATACCCCGTAATAGGTAACCCTCTGTTCAAACCGGGACTAGAAGACGGTTTCTTCCGGAAACTTGGGGAAGCAGGACTACACCTAGCATCCCATTATAGCAATGAGGGACATTGGAGAACGCATAAAGAACTCTCTGACCCAAATGGCGTATACCGGCTAGACTTTATACGAACACTCCAGTTGCGACACTTCCTCAGGTCTATACCGCCCCCTCCTGCGGAAAACGATAGAACTCTCACGACCCTGGAGACACTCCTTACAGGGACGGGAGCGTTGCCACACACATTATCGTTGACTTACAGGCTGGTAAACACTCCCCCTACAGACTTTGTCCCCCCGGGACTACTGAAATGGGAGGCGGAACTAGATTGTAGGTTTGACAACATAAAGAAACAACATATTCTCAGATTCACGCATAAATCATCTATATGCGCCAAGATCCAGGAAACAAATTACAAAATACTCTCCCGATGGTATAGAACTCCAGCATTATTGCATAAATTTTTCCCTATGACATCAGAAATGTGTTGGAGATGTCAGAGGGAAAAGGGAACCCTCTTACACATTTTCTGGTCTTGTCCCAAATTGGCACACTTCTGGGAAGTAGTGCGTGAAACAGTACAAAAATTCACGGACAGACCAATAACCGATGACCCCGCATTCTTTTTGCTACACGCTACTGACACCCCCGATAAGATCTATAAGAAGTCCGTGATACGCCACCTACTGGACGCAGCAAAAGCTTGCATCCCGGTTTGTTGGAAATCTCCTCTCCCGCCGTCCATTCATATGTGGTTGGAGAAAGTAGAAGAAATAAGGAAAATGGAAGACCTCATCCTGACGGCACAACATAGAGAAGAAACATTCTCTAAGACCTGGCAATTATGGACCATGTTCATCTACTCATCTGAGGGCCAAGCCCTAAAAAAGACCGACGACATCCCATGACCGCAAACTCATAACACACAACCGATACCTTCCAGACTAAATTGTCAAATATCTGACAAACTCAGATCGCATAAACAATATTCCACCCATCATCCTCATGTAGAAAAATAATGATATTCGTACTCTTATCAGAAATGGGTTAAATATATTCCTTTGTATGTTTAACTAGAATGAATATTCCATTCATAATCCCTATGTTTAACTAGAATGAATATTCCATTCATAATCCCTATGTAGAAGAATAATTATATGCATATTCTTATCAGAAATGGGTTAAATAGGCTCCTATGTATATTTTTTAAACAATTTCCCACTATAATCCCCATGTAGAAAAAAAATTATATGCATATTCTTATCAGAAAGGCTTTAATTAGGTTCCTATGTATATTTATAAACAATATTCCACCCATAACCCCATATAGAAAAAAAATTATATGCATAATCTTATCAGAAATGGCTTAAATACGTTCCTATGTATATTTATAAACAATATTCCACCCATAATCCATATGTAGAAAAATAATTATATGCGTATTTTTATAAGAATTTGGATAAATATATTCCTATGTATGTTTAAAAACAATATTCCATCCATAATCCCCATGTAGAAAAATAATTATATGCATATTCTTATGAGAAATGGGTTAAATAGGTTACTATGTATATTTACAAACATTATATTACCCATAATCCCCATGTAGAGAAATAATTATGTGCATATTCTTATCAGGTTAAATCAGTTCCTATGTATATTTATAAACAATATTCCACCTATAATCCCCATACTGAATAATAATGACATGCATATACTTATCAGAAATGGGTTAAATAGGTTACTATGTATAAACAAGGTTACTATGTATAAACATAGGTTACTATGTATAAACAATATTCCACCCATAATCCCCATGTAGAAAAATAATGTTATGCATATTCATATCAGAAATAGGTTTAATATGTTCCTATGTAAATGTATAAACAATATTCCATCCATAATCCCCATGTAGAAAAATAATTATATGCATATTCTTATCAGAAATGGCTTAAATACGTTCCTATGTATATTTATAAACAATATTCAACCCATAATCCCCATATACCAATATAATTATATGCACATTCATATCAGAAATAGGTTTAATATGTTGCTATGTAAATTTATAAACAATATTCCACCCATAATCCCCATGTAGAAAAATAATTTTATGCATATTCATATCAGAAATAGGTTTAATATGTTCCTATGTAAATTAATAAACACTATTTCACCCATAATCCCTAGAAAAATACTTATATACATATTCTTATCAGAAATTGGGTTAACTATGTGCCTATTTATATTTATAAACAATATTCCACCCATAATCCTCATGTAGAAAAATAATTATATTCGTATTCTTATCAGAAATGGGTTAAATAGGTTACAATGTATATTGATAAACAATATTCCACTCATAATCCATATGTAGAAAAATAATGATATGCGTATTTTTGTAAGCAATGGCATAAATAGGTTCCTATATATATTTATAAACAATATTCTAACTATAATCCCCATGTAGAAAAATAATTATATGCATATTCTTAATAGAAAATTGGTTAAATAGGTCCTATGTATATTTATAAACAATATTGAACCCATAATCCCCATGTAGAAAAATAATGATATGCATAGTCCTATCAGAAATGGGCTAAATAGGTCCCTATGTATATTTATAAACAATATTTCACCCATCATCCCTACGTAGAAAAATACTTATATGCATATTCTTATCAGAAATTGGTTAAATATATTCCTATGTATGTTTAACTACAATATTCCATTCATAATCCCCATGTAAAAAAATAGTTATATGCATATTCTTATGAGAAATGGGTTAAATAGCGTCCTATGTACATTTATAAACAATATTCCATCCATAATCCCCATGTAGAAAAATAATTTTATGCATATTCATAACAGAAATATGTTTAATATGTTCCTATGTAAATTAATAAACACTATTTCACCCATAATCCCTAGAAAAATACTTATATACATATTCTTATCAGAAATTGGGTTAACTATGTGCCTATGTATATTTATAAACAATATTCCACCCATAATCCCCATGTAGAAAAATAATTATATTCGTATTCTTATCAGAAATGGGTTAAATATATTCCTTTGTATGTTTAACTAGAATGAATATTCCATTCATAATCCCTATGTAGAAAAATAATTATATGCATATTCTTATCAGAAATGGGTTAAATAGGTTCCTATGTATATTTTTTAAACAATTTCCCACTATAATCCCCATGCAGAAAAAATATATTATATGCATATTCTTATCAGAAATGCTTTAATTAGGTTCCTATGTATATTTATAAACAATATTTCACCCATAATCCCTGTGTAGAAAAATACTTATATGCATATTCTTATCAGAAATTGGTTAAATAGGGTCCTATGTATGTATATAAACAATATTCCACCAATAATCCCCATGTAGAAAAAAAATTATATGCATATTCTTATCAGAAATGCTTTAATTAGGTTCCTATGTATATTTATAAACAATATTCCACCCATAACCCCATATAGAAAAAAAATGATATGCATAATCTTATCAGAAATGGCTTAAATACGTTCCTATGTATATTTATAAACAATATTCCACCCATAATAGATATGTAGAAAAATAATTATATGCGTATTTTTATAAGAAATTGGATAAATATATTCCTATGTATGTTTAAAAACAATATTCCATCCATAATCCCCATGTAGAAAAATAATTATATGCATATTCTTATGAGAAATGGGTTAAATAGGTTACTGTGTATATTTACAAACATTATTCCACCCATAATCCCCATGTAGAGAAATAATTGTGTGCATATTCTTATCAGAAATGGGTTAATTAGGTTACTATGTATATTTATAAACAATATTCCACCCATAATCCCCATGTAGAAAAATAATGTTATGCATATTCATATCAGAAATAGGTTTAATATGTTCCTATGTAAATGTATAAACAATATTCCACCCATAATCCCCATGTAGAAAAATAATTATATGCATATTCTTATCAGAAATGGCTTAAATACGTTCCTATGTATATTTATAAACAATATTCCACCCATAATCCATATGTAGCAAAATAATTATATGTGTATTTTTATAAGAAATTGGATAAATATATTCCTATGTATGTTTAAGAAACAATATTCCATCCATAATCCCCATGTAGAAAAATAATTATATGTATATTCTTGTGAGAAATGGGTTAAAAAGTTACTATGTATATTTAAAAACAGTATTCCGCCATTAATCCCTATGTAGAAAATAATTATATGCATGTTCTTACCAGAAATGGGTTAAATCAGTTCCTATGTATATTTATAAACAATATTCCACCTATAATCCCCATACTGAAAAATAATTATATGCATATACTTATCAGAAATGGGTTAAATAGGTTACTATGTATATTTATAAACAATATTCCACCCATAACCCCATATAGAAAAAAAATTATATGCATAATCTTATCAGAAATGGCTTAAATACGTTCCTATGTATATTTATAAACAATATTCCACCCATAATATATATGTAGAAAAATAATTATATGCATATTTTTATAAGAAATTGGATAAATATATTCCTATGTATGTTTAAAAACAATATTCCATCCATAATCCCCATGTAGAAAAATAATTATATGCATATTCTTATGAGAAATGGGTTAAATAGGTTACTATGTATATTTACAAACATTATTCCACCCATAATCCCCATGTAGAGAAATAATTATGTGCATATTCTTATCAGAAATGGGTTAAATAGGTTACTATGTATATTTATAAACAATATTCCACCCATAATCCCCATGTAGAAAAATAATTATATGCATATTCTTAATAGAAAATTGGTTAAATAGGTCCTATGTATATTTATAAACAATATTGAACCCATAATCCCCATGTAGAAAAATAATGATATGCATATTCTTATCAGAAATGGGCTAAATAGGTCCCTATGTATATTTATAAACAATATTTCACCCATCATCCCTACGTAGAAAAATACTTATATGCATATTCTTATCAGAAATTGGTTAAATATATTCCTATGTATGTTTAACTACAATATTCCATTCATAATCCCCATGTAAAAAAATAGTTATATGCATATTCTTATGAGAAATGGGTTTAATAGGTTACTATGTATATTTAAAAACAGTATTCCACCAATAATCCCTATGTAGAAAAATAATTATATGCATACTTGTATCAAAAATGGGTTAAATAGCGTCCTATGTATATTTATAAACAATATTCCACCCATAATCCCCATGTAGAAAAATAATTTTATGCATATTCATAACAGAAATATGTTTAATATGTTCCTATGTAAATTAATAAACACTATTTCACCCATAATCCCTAGAAAAATACTTATATACATATTCTTATCAGAAATTGGGTTAACTATGTGCCTATGTATATTTATAAACAATATTCCACCCATAATCCCCATGTAGAAAAATAATTATACTCGTATTCTTATCAGAAATGGGTTAAATATATTCCTTTGTATGTTTAACTAGAATGAATATTCCATTCATAATCCCTATGTTTAACTAGAATGAATATTCCATTCATAATCCCTATGTAGAAAAATAATTATATGCATATTCTTATCAGAAATGGGTTAAATAGGTTCCTATGTATATTTTTTAAACAATTTCGCACTATAATCCCCATGCAGAAAAAATATTATATGCATATTCTTATCAGAAATGCTTTAATTAGGTTCCTATGTATATTTATAAACAATATTTCACCCATAATCCCTGTGTAGAAAAATACTTATATGCATATTCTTATCAGAAATTGGTTAAATAGGGTCCTATGTATGTATATAAACAATATTCCACCAATAATCCCCATGTAGAAAAAAAATTATATGCATATTCTTATCAGAAATGCTTTAATTAGGTTCCTATGTATATTTATAAACAATATTCCACCCATAACCCCATATAGAAAAAAAATGATATGCATAATCTTATCAGAAATGGCTTAAATACGTTCCTATGTATATTTATAAACAATATTCCACCCATAATAGATATGTAGAAAAATAATTATATGCGTATTTTTATAAGAAATTGGATAAATATATTCCTATGTATGTTTAAAAACAATATTCCATCCATAATCCCCATGTAGAAAAATAATTATATGCATATTCTTATGAGAAATGGGTTAAATAGGTTACTATGTATATTTACAAACATTATTCCACCCATAATCCCCATGTAGAGAAATAATTGTGTGCATATTCTTATCAGAAATGGGTTAATTAGGTTACTATGTATATTTATAAACAATATTCCACCCATAATCCCCATGTAGAAAAATAATGTTATGCATATTCATATCAGAAATAGGTTTAATATGTTCCTATGTAAATGTATAAACAATATTCCACCCATAATCCACATGTAGAAAAATAATTATATGCATATTCTTATCAGAAATGGCTTAAATACGTTCCTATGTATATTTATAAACAATATTCCACCCATAATCCATATGTAATAAAATAATTATATGTGTATTTTTATAAGAAATTGGATAAATATATTCCTATGTATGTTTAAGAAACAATATTCCATCCATAATCCCCATGTAGAAAAATAATTATATGTATATTCTTGTGAGAAATGGGTTAAAAAGTTACTATGTATATTTAAAAACAGTATTCCGCCATTAATCCCTATGTAGAAAATAATTATATGCATGTTCTTACCAGAAATGGGTTAAATCAGTTCCTATGTATATTTATAAACAATATTCCACCTATAATCCCCATACTGAAAAATAATTATATGCATATACTTATCAGAAATGGGTTAAATAGGTTACTATGTATATTTATAAACAATATTCCACCCATAATCCCCATGTAGAAAAATAATGTTATGCATATTCATATCAGAAATAGGTTTAATATGTTCCTATGTAAATGTATAAACAATATTCCACCCATAATCCCCATGTAGAAATATAATTATATGCATATTCTTATCAGAAATGGCTTAAATACGTTCCTATGTATATTTATAAACAATATTCCACAAACAATCCACATGTAGAAAAATAATTATATTCATATTCTTATCAGAAATGGGTTTAATATATTCCTAATTAGGTTCCTATGTATATTTATAAACAATATTTCACAATCCCTATGTAGAAAAATACTTATATGCATATTCTTATCACAAATTGGTTAAATAGGGTCCTATGTATGTATATAAACAATATTCCACCAATAATCCCCATGTAGAAATAAATTATATGCATATTCTTATCAGAAATTCTTTAATTAGGTTCCTATGTATATTTATAAACAATATTCCTCCCATAATCCAAATGTAGAAAAATAATTATATGTTTATTTTTATAAGAAATGGGATAAATGGGATAAATATATTCCTATGTATGTTTAACAACAATATTCCATCCATAATCCCCATGTAGAAAAATAATTATATGCATATTCTTATGAGAAATGGGTTAAATAGGTTACTATGTATATTTATAAACAATATTCCACCCATAATCCCCATGTAGAAAAATAATGTTATGCATATTCATATCAGAAATAGGTTTAATATGTTCCTATGTAAATGTATCAAAAATATTCCACCCATAATCCCCATGTAGAAAAATAATTATATGCATATTCTTATCAGAAATGGCTTAAACGCGTTCCTATGTATATTTATAAACAATATTCAACCCATAATCCACATATAGCAATATGATTAGATGCACATTCATATCAGAAATAGGTTTAATATGTTGCTATGTAAATTTATAAACAATATTCCATCCATAATCCCCATGTAAAAAAATAATTATATGCATATTGTTAACAGAAATGGGTTAAATAGGTTACAATGTATATTGATAAACAATATTCCACCCATAATCCATATGTAGAAAAATAATGATATGCGTATTTTTGTAAGCAATGGCATAAATAGGTTCCTATATATATTTATAAACAATATTCTAACTATAATCCCCATGTAGAAAAATAATTATATGCATATTCTTAATAGAAAATTGGTTAAATAGGTCCTATGTATATTTATAAACAATATTGAACCCATAATCCCCATGTAGAAAAATAATGATATGCATAGTCCTATCAGAAATGGGCTAAATAGGTCCCTATGTATATTTATAAACAATATTTCACCCATCATCCCTACGTAGAAAAATACTTATATGCATATTCTTATCAGAAATTGGTTAAATATATTCCTATGTATGTTTAACTACAATATTCCATTCATAATCCCCATGTAAAAAAATAGTTATATGCATATTCTTATGAGAAATGGGTTTAATAGGTTACTATGTATATTTAAAAACAGTATTCCACCAATAATCCCTATGTAGAAAAATAATTATATGCATACTTGTATCAAAAATGGGTTAAATAGCGTCCTATGTATATTTATAAACAATATTCCACCCATAATCCCCATGTAGAAAAATAATTTTATGCATATTCATAACAGAAATATGTTTAATATGTTCCTATGTAAATTAATAAACACTATTTCACCCATAATCCCTAGAAAAATACTTATATACATATTCTTATCAGAAATTGGGTTAACTATGTGCCTATGTATATTTATAAACAATATTCCACCCATAATCCCCATGTAGAAAAATAATTATACTCGTATTCTTATCAGAAATGGGTTAAATATATTCCTTTGTATGTTTAACTAGAATGAATATTCCATTCATAATCCCTATGTTTAACTAGAATGAATATTCCATTCATAATCCCTATGTAGAAAAATAATTATATGCATATTCTTATCAGAAATGGGTTAAATAGGTTCCTATGTATATTTTTTAAACAATTTCGCACTATAATCCCCATGCAGAAAAAATATTATATGCATATTCTTATCAGAAATGCTTTAATTAGGTTCCTATGTATATTTATAAACAATATTTCACCCATAATCCCTGTGTAGAAAAATACTTATATGCATATTCTTATCAGAAATTGGTTAAATAGGGTCCTATGTATGTATATAAACAATATTCCACCAATAATCCCCATGTAGAAAAAAAATTATATGCATATTCTTATCAGAAATGCTTTAATTAGGTTCCTATGTATATTTATAAACAATATTCCACCCATAACCCCATATAGAAAAAAAAATGATATGCATAATCTTATCAGAAATGGCTTAAATACGTTCCTATGTATATTTATAAACAATATTCCACCCATAATAGATATGTAGAAAAATAATTATATGCGTATTTTTATAAGAAATTGGATAAATATATTCCTATGTATGTTTAAAAACAATATTCCATCCATAATCCCCATGTAGAAAAATAATTATATGCATATTCTTATGAGAAATGGGTTAAATAGGTTACTATGTATATTTACAAACATTATTCCACCCATAATCCCCATGTAGAGAAATAATTGTGTGCATATTCTTATCAGAAATGGGTTAATTAGGTTACTATGTATATTTATAAACAATATTCCACCCATAATCCCCATGTAGAAAAATAATGTTATGCATATTCATATCAGAAATAGGTTTAATATGTTCCTATGTAAATGTATAAACAATATTCCACCCATAATCCACATGTAGAAAAATAATTATATGCATATTCTTATCAGAAATGGCTTAAATACGTTCCTATGTATATTTATAAACAATATTCCACCCATAATCCATATGTAATAAAATAATTATATGTGTATTTTTATAAGAAATTGGATAAATATATTCCTATGTATGTTTAAGAAACAATATTCCATCCATAATCCCCATGTAGAAAAATAATTATATGTATATTCTTGTGAGAAATGGGTTAAAAAGTTACTATGTATATTTAAAAACAGTACTCCGCCATTAATCCCTATGTAGAAAATAATTATATGCATGTTCTTACCAGAAATGGGTTAAATCAGTTCCTATGTATATTTATAAACAATATTCCACCTATAATCCCCATACTGAAAAATAATTATATGCATATACTTATCAGAAATGGGTTAAATAGGTTACTATGTATATTTATAAACAATATTCCACCCATAATCCCCATGTAGAAAAATAATGTTATGCATATTCATATCAGAAATAGGTTTAATATGTTCCTATGTAAATGTATAAACAATATTCCACCCATAATCCCCATGTAGAAATATAATTATATGCATATTCTTATCAGAAATGGCTTAAATACGTTCCTATGTATATTTATAAACAATATTCCACAAACAATCCACATGTAGAAAAATAATTATATTCATATTCTTATCAGAAATGGGTTTAATATATTCCTAATTAGGTTCCTATGTATATTTATAAACAATATTTCACAATCCCTATGTAGAAAAATACTTATATGCATATTCTTATCACAAATTGGTTAAATAGGGTCCTATGTATGTATATAAACAATATTCCACCAATAATCCCCATGTAGAAATAAATTATATGCATATTCTTATCAGAAATTCTTTAATTAGGTTCCTATGTATATTTATAAACAATATTCCTCCCATAATCCAAATGTAGAAAAATAATTATATGTTTATTTTTATAAGAAATGGGATAAATGGGATAAATATATTCCTATGTATGTTTAACAACAATATTCCATCCATAATCCCCATGTAGAAAAATAATTATATGCATATTCTTATGAGAAATGGGTTAAATAGGTTACTATGTATATTTATAAACAATATTCCACCCATAATCCCCATGTAGAAAAATAATGTTATGCATATTCATATCAGAAATAGGTTTAATATGTTCCTATGTAAATGTATCAAAAATATTCCACCCATAATCCCCATGTAGAAAAATAATTATATGCATATTCTTATCAGAAATGGCTTAAACGCGTTCCTATGTATATTTATAAACAATATTCAACCCATAATCCACATATAGCAATATGATTAGATGCACATTCATATCAGAAATAGGTTTAATATGTTGCTATGTAAATTTATAAACAATATTCCATCCATAATCCCCATGTAAAAAAATAATTATATGCATATTGTTAACAGAAATGGGTTAAATAGGTTACAATGTATATTGATAAACAATATTCCACCCATAATCCATATGTAGAAAAATAATGATATGCGTATTTTTGTAAGCAATGGCATAAATAGGTTCCTATATATATTTATAAACAATATTCTAACTATAATCCCCATGTAGAAAAATAATTATATGCATATTCTTAATAGAAAATTGGTTAAATAGGTCCTATGTATATTTATAAACAATATTGAACCCATAATCCCCATGTAGAAAAATAATGATATGCATAGTCCTATCAGAAATGGGCTAAATAGGTCCCTATGTATATTTATAAACAATATTTCACCCATCATCCCTACGTAGAAAAATACTTATATGCATATTCTTATCAGAAATTGGTTAAATATATTCCTATGTATGTTTAACTACAATATTCCATTCATAATCCCCATGTAAAAAAATAGTTATATGCATATTCTTATGAGAAATGGGTTTAATAGGTTACTATGTATATTTAAAAACAGTATTCCACCAATAATCCCTATGTAGAAAAATAATTATATGCATACTTGTATCAAAAATGGGTTAAATAGCGTCCTATGTATATTTATAAACAATATTCCACCCATAATCCCCATGTAGAAAAATAATTTTATGCATATTCATAACAGAAATATGTTTAATATGTTCCTATGTAAATTAATAAACACTATTTCACCCATAATCCCTAGAAAAATACTTATATACATATTCTTATCAGAAATTGGGTTAACTATGTGCCTATGTATATTTATAAACAATATTCCACCCATAATCCCCATGTAGAAAAATAATTATACTCGTATTCTTATCAGAAATGGGTTAAATATATTCCTTTGTATGTTTAACTAGAATGAATATTCCATTCATAATCCCTATGTTTAACTAGAATGAATATTCCATTCATAATCCCTATGTAGAAAAATAATTATATGCATATTCTTATCAGAAATGGGTTAAATAGGTTCCTATGTATATTTTTTAAACAATTTCGCACTATAATCCCCATGCAGAAAAAATATTATATGCATATTCTTATCAGAAATGCTTTAATTAGGTTCCTATGTATATTTATAAACAATATTTCACCCATAATCCCTGTGTAGAAAAATACTTATATGCATATTCTTATCAGAAATTGGTTAAATAGGGTCCTATGTATGTATATAAACAATATTCCACCAATAATCCCCATGTAGAAAAAAAATTATATGCATATTCTTATCAGAAATGCTTTAATTAGGTTCCTATGTATATTTATAAACAATATTCCACCCATAACCCCATATAGAAAAAAAATGATATGCATAATCTTATCAGAAATGGCTTAAATACGTTCCTATGTATATTTATAAACAATATTCCACCCATAATAGATATGTAGAAAAATAATTATATGCGTATTTTTATAAGAAATTGGATAAATATATTCCTATGTATGTTTAAAAACAATATTCCATCCATAATCCCCATGTAGAAAAATAATTATATGCATATTCTTATGAGAAATGGGTTAAATAGGTTACTATGTATATTTACAAACATTATTCCACCCATAATCCCCATGTAGAGAAATAATTGTGTGCATATTCTTATCAGAAATGGGTTAATTAGGTTACTATGTATATTTATAAACAATATTCCACCCATAATCCCCATGTAGAAAAATAATGTTATGCATATTCATATCAGAAATAGGTTTAATATGTTCCTATGTAAATGTATAAACAATATTCCACCCATAATCCACATGTAGAAAAATAATTATATGCATATTCTTATCAGAAATGGCTTAAATACGTTCCTATGTATATTTATAAACAATATTCCACCCATAATCCATATGTAATAAAATAATTATATGTGTATTTTTATAAGAAATTGGATAAATATATTCCTATGTATGTTTAAGAAACAATATTCCATCCATAATCCCCATGTAGAAAAATAATTATATGTATATTCTTGTGAGAAATGGGTTAAAAAGTTACTATGTATATTTAAAAACAGTACTCCGCCATTAATCCCTATGTAGAAAATAATTATATGCATGTTCTTACCAGAAATGGGTTAAATCAGTTCCTATGTATATTTATAAACAATATTCCACCTATAATCCCCATACTGAAAAATAATTATATGCATATACTTATCAGAAATGGGTTAAATAGGTTACTATGTATATTTATAAACAATATTCCACCCATAATCCCCATGTAGAAAAATAATGTTATGCATATTCATATCAGAAATAGGTTTAATATGTTCCTATGTAAATGTATAAACAATATTCCACCCATAATCCCCATGTAGAAATATAATTATATGCATATTCTTATCAGAAATGGCTTAAATACGTTCCTATGTATATTTATAAACAATATTCCACAAACAATCCACATGTAGAAAAATAATTATATTCATATTCTTATCAGAAATGGGTTTAATATATTCCTAATTAGGTTCCTATGTATATTTATAAACAATATTTCACAATCCCTATGTAGAAAAATACTTATATGCATATTCTTATCACAAATTGGTTAAATAGGGTCCTATGTATGTATATAAACAATATTCCACCAATAATCCCCATGTAGAAATAAATTATATGCATATTCTTATCAGAAATTCTTTAATTAGGTTCCTATGTATATTTATAAACAATATTCCTCCCATAATCCAAATGTAGAAAAATAATTATATGTTTATTTTTATAAGAAATGGGATAAATGGGATAAATATATTCCTATGTATGTTTAACAACAATATTCCATCCATAATCCCCATGTAGAAAAATAATTATATGCATATTCTTATGAGAAATGGGTTAAATAGGTTACTATGTATATTTATAAACAATATTCCACCCATAATCCCCATGTAGAAAAATAATGTTATGCATATTCATATCAGAAATAGGTTTAATATGTTCCTATGTAAATGTATCAAAAATATTCCACCCATAATCCCCATGTAGAAAAATAATTATATGCATATTCTTATCAGAAATGGCTTAAACGCGTTCCTATGTATATTTATAAACAATATTCAACCCATAATCCACATATAGCAATATGATTAGATGCACATTCATATCAGAAATAGGTTTAATATGTTGCTATGTAAATTTATAAACAATATTCCATCCATAATCCCCATGTAAAAAAATAATTATATGCATATTGTTAACAGAAATGGGTTAAATAGGTTACAATGTATATTGATAAACAATATTCCACCCATAATCCATATGTAGAAAAATAATGATATGCGTATTTTTGTAAGCAATGGCATAAATAGGTTCCTATATATATTTATAAACAATATTCTAACTATAATCCCCATGTAGAAAAATAATTATATGCATATTCTTAATAGAAAATTGGTTAAATAGGTCCTATGTATATTTATAAACAATATTGAACCCATAATCCCCATGTAGAAAAATAATGATATGCATAGTCCTATCAGAAATGGGCTAAATAGGTCCCTATGTATATTTATAAACAATATTTCACCCATCATCCCTACGTAGAAAAATACTTATATGCATATTCTTATCAGAAATTGGTTAAATATATTCCTATGTATGTTTAACTACAATATTCCATTCATAATCCCCATGTAAAAAAATAGTTATATGCATATTCTTATGAGAAATGGGTTTAATAGGTTACTATGTATATTTAAAAACAGTATTCCACCAATAATCCCTATGTAGAAAAATAATTATATGCATACTTGTATCAAAAATGGGTTAAATAGCGTCCTATGTATATTTATAAACAATATTCCACCCATAATCCCCATGTAGAAAAATAATTTTATGCATATTCATAACAGAAATATGTTTAATATGTTCCTATGTAAATTAATAAACACTATTTCACCCATAATCCCTAGAAAAATACTTATATACATATTCTTATCAGAAATTGGGTTAACTATGTGCCTATGTATATTTATAAACAATATTCCACCCATAATCCCCATGTAGAAAAATAATTATACTCGTATTCTTATCAGAAATGGGTTTAATATATTCCTTTGTATGTTTAACTAGAATGAATATTCCATTCATAATCCCTATGTTTAACTAGAATGAATATTCCATTCATAATCCCTATGTAGAAAAATAATTATATGCATATTCTTATCAGAAATGGGTTAAATAGGTTCCTATGTATATTTTTTAAACAATTTCGCACTATAATCCCCATGCAGAAAAAATATTATATGCATATTCTTATCAGAAATGCTTTAATTAGGTTCCTATGTATATTTATAAACAATATTTCACCCATAATCCCTGTGTAGAAAAATACTTATATGCATATTCTTATCAGAAATTGGTTAAATAGGGTCCTATGTATGTATATAAACAATATTCCACCAATAATCCCCATGTAGAAAAAAAATTATATGCATATTCTTATCAGAAATGCTTTAATTAGGTTCCTATGTATATTTATAAACAATATTCCACCCATAACCCCATATAGAAAAAAAATGATATGCATAATCTTATCAGAAATGGCTTAAATACGTTCCTATGTATATTTATAAACAATATTCCACCCATAATAGATATGTAGAAAAATAATTATATGCGTATTTTTATAAGAAATTGGATAAATATATTCCTATGTATGTTTAAAAACAATATTCCATCCATAATCCCCATGTAGAAAAATAATTATATGCATATTCTTATGAGAAATGGGTTAAATAGGTTACTATGTATATTTACAAACATTATTCCACCCATAATCCCCATGTAGAGAAATAATTATGTGCATATTCTTATCAGGTTAAATCAGTTCCTATGTATATTTATAAACAATATTCCATCTATAATCCCCATACTGAATAATAATGACATGCATATACTTATCAGAAATGGGTTAAATAGGTTACTATGTATATTTACAAACATTATTCCACCCATAATCCCCATGTAGAGAAATAATTGTGTGCATATTCTTATCAGAAATGGGTTAATTAGGTTACTATGTATATTTATAAACAATATTCCACCCATAATCCCCATGTAGAAAAATAATGTTATGCATATTCATATCAGAAATAGGTTTAATATGTTCCTATGTAAATGTATAAACAATATTCCACCCATAATCCACATGTAGAAAAATAATTATATGCATATTCTTATCAGAAATGGCTTAAATACGTTCCTATGTATATTTATAAACAATATTCCACCCATAATCCATATGTAATAAAATAATTATATGTGTATTTTTATAAGAAATTGGATAAATATATTCCTATGTATGTTTAAGAAACAATATTCCATCCATAATCCCCATGTAGAAAAATAATTATATGTATATTCTTGTGAGAAATGGGTTAAAAAGTTACTATGTATATTTAAAAACAGTATTCCGCCATTAATCCCTATGTAGAAAATAATTATATGCATGTTCTTACCAGAAATGGGTTAAATCAGTTCCTATGTATATTTATAAACAATATTCCACCTATAATCCCCATACTGAAAAATAATTATATGCATATACTTATCAGAAATGGGTTAAATAGGTTACTATGTATATTTATAAACAATATTCCACCCATAATCCCCATGTAGAAAAATAATGTTATGCATATTCATATCAGAAATAGGTTTAATATGTTCCTATGTAAATGTATAAACAATATTCCACCCATAATCCCCATGTAGAAATATAATTATATGCATATTCTTATCAGAAATGGCTTAAATACGTTCCTATGTATATTTATAAACAATATTCCACAAACAATCCACATGTAGAAAAATAATTATATTCATATTCTTATCAGAAATGGGTTTAATATATTCCTAATTAGGTTCCTATGTATATTTATAAACAATATTTCACAATCCCTATGTAGAAAAATACTTATATGCATATTCTTATCACAAATTGGTTAAATAGGGTCCTATGTATGTATATAAACAATATTCCACCAATAATCCCCATGTAGAAATAAATTATATGCATATTCTTATCAGAAATTCTTTAATTAGGTTCCTATGTATATTTATAAACAATATTCCTCCCATAATCCAAATGTAGAAAAATAATTATATGTTTATTTTTATAAGAAATGGGATAAATATATTCCTATGTATGTTTAACAACAATATTCCATCCATAATCCCCATGTAGAAAAATAATTATATGCATATTCTTATGAGAAATGGGTTAAATAGGTTACTATGTATATTTATAAACAATATTCCACCCATAATCCCCATGTAGAAAAATAATGTTATGCATATTCATATCAGAAATAGGTTTAATATGTTCCTATGTAAATGTATCAAAAATATTCCACCCATAATCCCCATGTAGAAAAATAATTATATGCATATTCTTATCAGAAATGGCTTAAACGCGTTCCTATGTATATTTATAAACAATATTCAACCCATAATCCACATATAGCAATATGATTAGATGCACATTCATATCAGAAATAGGTTTAATATGTTGCTATGTAAATTTATAAACAATATTCCATCCATAATCCCCATGTAAAAAAATAATTATATGCATATTGTTAACAGAAATGGGTTAAATAGGTTACAATGTATATTGATAAACAATATTCCACCCATAATCCATATGTAGAAAAATAATGATATGCGTATTTTTGTAAGCAATGGCATAAATAGGTTCCTATATATATTTATAAACAATATTCTAACTATAATCCCCATGTAGAAAAATAATTATATGCATATTCTTAATAGAAAATTGGTTAAATAGGTCCTATGTATATTTATAAACAATATTGAACCCATAATCCCCATGTAGAAAAATAATGATATGCATAGTCCTATCAGAAATGGGCTAAATAGGTCCCTATGTATATTTATAAACAATATTTCACCCATCATCCCTACGTAGAAAAATACTTATATGCATATTCTTATCAGAAATTGGTTAAATATATTCCTATGTATGTTTAACTACAATATTCCATTCATAATCCCCATGTAAAAAAATAGTTATATGCATATTCTTATGAGAAATGGGTTTAATAGGTTACTATGTATATTTAAAAACAGTATTCCACCAATAATCCCTATGTAGAAAAATAATTATATGCATACTTGTATCAAAAATGGGTTAAATAGCGTCCTATGTACATTTATAAACAATATTCCACCCATAATCCCCATGTAGAAAAATAATGATATGCATATTCATATGAGAAATGGGTTAAATAGGTTACTATGTATATTTAAAAACAGTATTCCACCTATAATCCCCATGTAGAAAATAATTATATGCATATTCTTATGTGAAATGGGTAAATAAGTTACTATGTATATTTATAAACAATATTCCACCCATAATCCCCATGTAGAAAAATAATTAAATGCATATTCATATCAGAAATAGGTTTAATATGTTCCTATGTAAATGTATAAACAATATTCCATCCATAATCCCCATGTAGAAAAATAATTATATGCATATTCTTATGAGAAATGGGTTAAATAGGTTACTATGTATATTTACAAACATTATTCCACCCATAATCCCCATGTAGATAAATAATTATATGCATATTTTTTATAAGAAATGGGATAAATAGGTTCCTATATATATTGCTAAACAATATTCTATCTATAATCCCCATGTAGAAAAATGATTATATGCATATTCTTATCAGAAATTGGTTAAATAGGTCCTATGTATATTTATAAACAATATTCAATCCATAATCCCCATATAGCAAAATAATTATATGCATGTTCAAACAGAAATAGGTTTAATATGTTGCTAAGTATATTTATAAACAATATTCCACCCATAATCCCCATGTAGAAAAATAATGATATGCATATTCTTATCAGAAATTGGTTAAATATATTCCTATGTATGTTTAACTACAATATTCTATCCATAATTCCCATGTAGAAAAATAATTATCTGCATTTTCTCATGAGAAATGGGTTAAATAGGTTACTATGTATATTTTAAAACAGTATTTCACCCATAATCCCCATACAGAAAAATAATTAAATGCATATTCTTACCAGAAATGGGTTAAATAAGTTACTATGAATAATTATAAACAATATTCCACTCATAATCCCCATGTAGAAAAATAATTTTATTCATATTCATATCAGAAATAGGTTTAATATGTTTCTATGTAAATTAATAAACAATATTTCACCCATAATCCCTACGTAGTAAAATACTCATATACATATTCTTATCAGAAATGGGTGAAATATGTTCGTATGTATATTTATGAACAGTATTCCACCAATAGCCGCATATAGAAAAATAATTATATGCATATTCGTATCAGAAAATGGGTTAAATAGCGTCCTATGTATATTTATAAACAATATTCCACCCATAATTCCCATGTAGAAAAATAATTTTATGCATATTCATATCAGAAATATGTTTAATATGTTCCTATGTAAATTAACCACTTGACCACCGCCTCACGACGATTTACGTCGGCAAGGTGGCACGGACAGGCAAAATCACGTACATATACGTGATTTGCCTTCCGCGGGTGGGGGGTCCGATCGGACCCCCCCGGTGCCCGAGGCTTCCGTCTTTTGTCCCACGGCGATCGGAGATGAGGGGGAGGCCATCCGTTCGTGGCCCCCCCCTCGCGATCGCCGCCGGCCAATCACATCATTCCTTTGCTGCTGTATGCTAAACAGCAGCAGAGGAAATGATATCATCTCTCAAAGGAAATGATGTCATATGTTCCTATGTAAATTAATAAACAATATTTCACCCATAATCCCTACGTAGTAAAATACTCATATACATATTCTTATCAGAAATGGGTGAAATACGTTACTATGTATATTTATAAACAATATTCAACTCATAATCCCCATATAGCAATATAATTATATGCGTATTCATATCAGAAATAGGTTTAATATGTTGCTATGTAAATATATAAACACTATTCCTTCTATAATCCCAATGTAAAAAAATAATTATATGCATATTCTTAACAGAAATGGGTTAAATAGGATACAATGTATATTTATAAACAATATTCCACCCATAATCCATATGTCGAAAAATAATGATATGCATATAGCCATCATTGGGATCGGTGGGAGCAATAGTAACCCATGATTGGTTTTAGCGGGAGAAATCGTGACCCACGTGTCAGTGGAAAAAATATATATATAAGCCCTGATAAATAGTGAGTTGGTTGCGGGACATGTTAAGAGTATTATCTTATTAGTTATACATTAGGATACATTTTCTTTAAACATATCAAATATGGCAATGAGACAACACATTGACAATTTAAATCGGTTTCTTTAACCAAATTAATAGGCTACTGCTATTAGTGTTTTAGAGATAGTTGCATTACAGTAGATATATGCAAAGACATTGATATTTGTTGAGATAAAGCTTAAACACAAAATAGTGATCAATGGTAATCAAAAGCCGTGAGTCGGTTTATATAGAGATCGTTACAATCTGTCTTTCACAAGCAATTTGTTTTTAGAGGTAAGATATGTTGCATTTACGCTAAATTTAGCAATAAGAGAAGATAAGCTGTTGAACATCGTATTGTAATTGCGACTATGTATTTCGTCTTAATAAGTATTGGTAACTTATTTGTCCGACAATATTAACGTGAGACCTGCAACTTTATCTCAATGCTTGATGTTATCCTGACTTTATTTATGATAATGCATGAGTATTTAGGATTACGTTAATGAGATTGTGGAAGCAGAGAAGGAGAAGGAGAAGATGTATACCAGATTTAGAGTAATGCAAAAAATTAGCGAAATAATACACATCATTGGTGTCAGTCAGTAAACCAGTGCGTATTTTTATATTTTTTGAGAGATAATTGAGAGTATAATTGGACAGTTAACGAAGACTGGGGAAGTGCTGAAGTGCTGAAATACTGCAAATTTAACATTACTCAAGATAGCACTGATATCACCTAAATGTGAATTTGCATTACACTATCCGTTTTCAGTGGTTTTGCTATATCAGCAAAATATCAGAGTACAAATATATAGCGAAAAAGTTTTTATTTATTTATTTATTTATTTATTTATTTGAGTGGTTTGCGAGACATGTCAAGGAGGTTGAGACGATATACATTAGGATTATTTGATGTAGATGTTAAATAGATGCATAAAACATATCAAGTATAGCAGTAACACTTACCGAGAGACAGGTTTAAGCGCAAGTTGTTATTGTTTAGTTGTTAGTTGCGCTGTTGTTATTTGTCATAATAAAAGCCGAAATTATTACAACAGAGGGTCGGTAATTGTGATGAGATGATTCCTGCATAACATAAAATAAAGCAAACTTTAGCACACATTGAGTCGGTTTTGTTTCAAGCAAATTTTCAGTATATCTTACATTAGATAAGGTTGCATTTATGCTAAATATAGTAAGACGAGACGATTGCTGTTGCATTTCAGGTTATATTGCACAATCGAAATCAGGATCAGGATTAGCACTGAGTTACCTCATATAAATTGAGTGACTATTGCATTTTAATGCAATAGTCACTCAATTTATATCAGCTATTTTGGTAAAAAGAGTAAAAAAAACAGAAATACTGTTTAGCTTAGATACGGTTTAGCTTAGACATTGCGGAGTTTAAGCATAGCATAGCTTTGTCAGACAGTTAGACTTGGTTTCGAGTAATTAAATAAAAACAGCAGTGAGACAAGCCCCACATGTCTGACGGATTGAATCGGATCCGCCCTAGTTGAATAATTCTTAAATTAGCACAGTGTGGCAAACCTGATTCTTTTTCTAACTTTGAAGATAGAAGACTTTAAGTGTTTTCATAGCTAACTTGAGAGTTTTCATAGCTTAGTTAATATATTTGAATTATGTTCAAAATACCAATATCAATATTGGGCTTTATTTTTAATGGCTGAGTCGGTTTCTATTCGTTTCTAATATTGTTATATTAGAAACGAATAGAAACCGACTCAAACCTATGCCGATATTGTCCTCTGTGTTTTTCTCTTTGCAATTCCGACATTCTGTCTTAATTTTGGTTATTGGCAACTATGTCTCCAACAGTATAAACCGTGAGCCCTGTAACTCTATTGCAAAGAATATATACTGGCTCAATGCTATCCTGACTTTAGTTATGCAACACGTTATGTTGTATGCAATTATGTTAATGCGACTATTCCTTAACCGATGTAAACCTCAATCTTTACACATTTTTATCAGGACCAGTGAAATAAATAGTACCCCATTGTTGTTGTGAGTGGGTAGAGGACCTTTGTAAAGGAACTAAAGGTGTCAGTGTGATTGGTGTGTTGTTCGTGTCAGTAGAGGAATATTTAAATCATCATTTGTGGAAGGAATAATGACTCATCAAGCGTTGTGGGTTCTCAGTGGAGAAATAATCATTGGTGTCAGTTAGAGGAACAGTGACCCATCATTTCTTATGAGAAATGGGTTAAATAGGTTACTATGTATATTTAAAAACAGTATTCCACCAATAATCCCTATGTAAAAAAATAGTTATATGTATATGCTTACCAGAAATGGGTTAAATAAGTTCCTATGTATATTTATAAACAATATTCCACCTATAATCCTCATAGTGAAAAATAATTATATGCATATTTTTATCAGAAATGGGTTAAATAGGTTACTATGTATATTTATAAACAATATTCCACCCATAATCCTCATGTAGACACAAATAATGTTATGCATATTCATATCAAAAATAGGTTTAATATGTTCCTATGTAAATGTATAAACAATATTCCACCCATAATCCCCATGTAAGAAAATAATTATATGCATATTCTTAACAGAAATGGGTTAAATAGGTTACAATGTATGTAAACAATATTCCACCCATAATCCATATGTAGAAAAATAATGATAAGCATATTTTTATAAGAAATGGGATAAATAGGTTCCTATATATATTTATAAACAATATTCTATCTATAATCCCCATGTAGAAAAATGATCATATGCATATTCTTATCAGAAATTGGTTAAATATGTCCTATGTATTTTTAAAAACAATATTCACTCAATAATCTCCATATAGCAAAATAATTATATGCATGTTCAAACAGAAATAGGTTGATATGTCGCTATGTATAATAATTATATGCATATTCTTATCAGTAATGGGCTAAATAGGTTCCTATGTATATTTATAGACAATATTTCACCCATAATTGCTATGTAGAAAAATACTTACATGCATATTCTTATCAGAAATGGGTTAAATAGGTTCCTATGGTCATGATGCTCTTAGAATGACGGGGTGGAGAGGGACTGTTGGTTTCAAGAAGAGCAGACAGATTTAGATGTTATCAATGCAAGATTAGATATTTGGACAAACTTCTATGATGTTCCTACGTTGACATTGTGGTTAATGTTAGATATAAACAAATGATACTGAAAAATTTGCATTATTACAGTACCACAATGACACCTGGCCCTAAATGTGATTACCCTTAATGTGAAAGGACTTAACGTCCCGGAGAAGAGTCGGATGCTATTAAACGACATGAAGCGATTGAAAGCAGACATTGTGCTTCTACAAGAGACACACTTTAAGGACAACAAATTACCAATACTTAAAAACAGACACTACCCAACAGTATACCATTCTACCCACTCAGCAGACAAATCCAGGGGGGTCTCTATTCAGATTTCAGCAAAAGTTCCGTGGACCTTGACAGACAAAAAGACAGACACGATGGGGAGATTCCTGTTTTTAAAGGGCTCCATAGGTGGAGCTAAGGTGACCATCGCCAATTTTTATGCTCCAAACGTCCAACAAGACTATTTTGTGCAGAGACAATTAGACGCGCTCCAAAAATTCAATGAGGGCCAACTCATCCATTGGAGGTGATTTTAATGTCCCCCTACTTCCCGCAGAGGACACCTCTACAGGGTCCTCATCATTTACCAGAGGCACACGTAAGAGGATACAAGCTGCGCTCCACACACTACAGCTGGTGGATGTCTGGCGCCTCTTTCACCCGGGTGAAAGAGATTACTCCTTCTTCTCCCGGCCCCATCAAGCGTATTCACGCATTGATTTTTTCCTAATCCCTCAAAATCAATTACATGCGGTCAAAGGCTCGGCTATCGGTTCTATCACATGGTCAGACCACGCTCCAGTCTCAATGCAATACGCTC
The DNA here is from genome assembly GCF_042186555.1 of Aquarana catesbeiana. Lineage (NCBI taxonomy): Eukaryota > Metazoa > Chordata > Amphibia > Anura > Ranidae > Aquarana > Aquarana catesbeiana. The sequence goes on along the minus strand of NC_133325.1, from coordinate 532,011,738 downwards.
TAGCAGAATACTTTAGGGGACAAAGAAGCCCGTGGAGACTTAATGAAAGCCTCCTACAAAATCCAGATGTAGTTGCGGATGCGACTAAAGAAATCACACAGTATTTTCCACTCTAACCCCCCAGCCGATGTGGACGGGGGTTTGGTTTGGGAAGCACACAAGGCAGTGATCCGTGGATTGCTCATAAAGCATGGAGCACGCCTGAAAAAACAAAGAACTGCACAATTAACAACACTTTTAACTAAACTACGCAGCCTGGAAAAAGATCACAAACAGACACCGACCAGGGTGCGAGGCAATGAACTTTTCAATGACTTAGGCAAGGGGAAGGCGCTACACCACGACACATTACAGGCCCAAATTGCAGTGATTCCCAAAGAGGGTAAAGACCCGACGCAATGCGGGAGTTATCGCCCAATATCCCTTTTAAACACAGACCTAAAATTGTTTACTAAAATACTAGCCACCAGAATACAACAACAGATTCCTAACTTAATACATCTTGACCAAGTAGGCTTCGTCCAATCCAGGGAAGCTCGCGACAACACTACAAAAGTCTTGAACCTGCTCAATAAAGCCATCACAACTAACACACCGACGGTCTTCCTTAGCACAGATGCCGAGAAGGCATTCGATCGGGTAAACTGGTCATTTATGTTTGCCACTCTGAGACATATAGGCCTGGGAAGTAATATGCTGAATTGGATCTCTGCTATCTATACCACACCGTCAGCAAAAGTCAGGGTTAATGGAGTAACTTCAAACACCTTTGCAATCACGAACGGTACGCGACAGGGATGCCCACTATCACCCCTACTTTTTGCACTCTCACTAGAACCTTTCCTGTGCCACGTAAGACAAAATCCAGACATAACTGGGATACCCATCAACCAAATCCAACATAAAGTCTCTGCTTATGCGGACGATTTGATGTTTTCATTATCGAACCCGTTACTCTCACTCCCCAATCTGTTAAAAGAATTTACCACATAGCCCTTTCCCACCTGAAAATTAATTTCGCGAAATCAGAAGCGATGGGGGTGGGGATTCAACCTACACAACTGACTCATCTCCAATCCAGCTTCAAGCTGATGTTGACGAATAAAGCCCAAAAATATCTGGGTACATTTATCCCTCCATCACTATCCCAGGTATATGAACTAAACTCCCCCCCATTGTTAGCAAAAATTAAAACGCTTCTGAACAACTGGCAAACCGGTCTCCACTCCTGGTTAGGCCGATGCAACATTTTGAAAATGTCCATACTACCAAAAATTCTATATTTAATGCAGGCCCTCCCTGTACGCATCCCCTCCATCTTTTTTAAGCGGGTACAAACAGCCTTCACAGACTTTGTTTGGGCAAAAAAAAAACCAAGACTCTCTAACAAACTATTGGTACTCCCCAAAGAAGACGGGGGTCTTGCACTACCAAACATCCGTGCATACTATCAAGCGGTACATCTAGGAAGGCTCGTAGACTGGTGTCGCCATCAAGAGACCAAGCTATGGACTCATATTGAACAATCTCACACCGCTATTCCACTAGGGGGCACTCCATGGTGTTATAAGGATATACCTGCAGATCTTAGACGCCACCCACTGATAGGCAACACGGCACGAATATGCTCACAATTAATTTCCCAGACGACTCTTACATCCCAAAATTCACCTCTATACCCCGTAATAGGTAACCCTCTGTTCAAACCGGGACTAGAAGACGGTTTCTTCCGGAAACTTGGGGAAGCAGGACTACACCTAGCATCCCATTATAGCAATGAGGGACATTGGAGAACGCATAAAGAACTCTCTGACCCAAATGGCGTATACCGGCTAGACTTTATACGAACACTCCAGTTGCGACACTTCCTCAGGTCTATACCGCCCCCTCCTGCGGAAAACGATAGAACTCTCACGACCCTGGAGACACTCCTTACAGGGACGGGAGCGTTGCCACACACATTATCGTTGACTTACAGGCTGGTAAACACTCCCCCTACAGACTTTGTCCCCCCGGGACTACTGAAATGGGAGGCGGAACTAGATTGTAGGTTTGACAACATAAAGAAACAACATATTCTCAGATTCACGCATAAATCATCTATATGCGCCAAGATCCAGGAAACAAATTACAAAATACTCTCCCGATGGTATAGAACTCCAGCATTATTGCATAAATTTTTCCCTATGACATCAGAAATGTGTTGGAGATGTCAGAGGGAAAAGGGAACCCTCTTACACATTTTCTGGTCTTGTCCCAAATTGGCACACTTCTGGGAAGTAGTGCGTGAAACAGTACAAAAATTCACGGACAGACCAATAACCGATGACCCCGCATTCTTTTTGCTACACGCTACTGACACCCCCGATAAGATCTATAAGAAGTCCGTGATACGCCACCTACTGGACGCAGCAAAAGCTTGCATCCCGGTTTGTTGGAAATCTCCTCTCCCGCCGTCCATTGATATGTGGTTGGAGAAAGTAGAAGAAATAAGGAAAATGGAAGACCTCACCCTGACGGCACAACATAGAGAAGAAACATTCTCTAAGACCTGGCAATTATGGACCATGTTCATCTACTCATCTGAGGGCCAAGCCCTAAAAAAGACCGACGACATCCCATGACCGCAAACTCATAACACACAACCGATACCTTCCAGACTAAATTGTCAAATATCTGACAAACTCAGATCGCATAAACAATATTCCACCCATCATCCTCATGTAGAAAAATAATGATATTCGTACTCTTATCAGAAATGGGTTAAATATATTCCTTTGTATGTTTAACTAGAATGAATATTCCATTCATAATCCCTATGTTTAACTAGAATGAATATTCCATTCATAATCCCTATGTAGAAGAATAATTATATGCATATTCTTATCAGAAATGGGTTAAATAGGTTCCTATGTATATTTTTTAAACAATTTCCCACTATAATCCCCATGTAGAAAAAAAATTATATGCATATTCTTATCAGAAAGGCTTTAATTAGGTTCCTATGTATATTTATAAACAATATTCCACCCATAACCCCATATAGAAAAAAAATTATATGCATAATCTTATCAGAAATGGCTTAAATACGTTCCTATGTATATTTATAAACAATATTCCACCCATAATCCATATGTAGAAAAATAATTATATGCGTATTTTTATAAGAATTTGGATAAATATATTCCTATGTATGTTTAAAAACAATATTCCATCCATAATCCCCATGTAGAAAAATAATTATATGCATATTCTTATGAGAAATGGGTTAAATAGGTTACTATGTATATTTACAAACATTATATTACCCATAATCCCCATGTAGAGAAATAATTATGTGCATATTCTTATCAGGTTAAATCAGTTCCTATGTATATTTATAAACAATATTCCACCTATAATCCCCATACTGAATAATAATGACATGCATATACTTATCAGAAATGGGTTAAATAGGTTACTATGTATAAACAAGGTTACTATGTATAAACATAGGTTACTATGTATAAACAATATTCCACCCATAATCCCCATGTAGAAAAATAATGTTATGCATATTCATATCAGAAATAGGTTTAATATGTTCCTATGTAAATGTATAAACAATATTCCATCCATAATCCCCATGTAGAAAAATAATTATATGCATATTCTTATCAGAAATGGCTTAAATACGTTCCTATGTATATTTATAAACAATATTCAACCCATAATCCCCATATACCAATATAATTATATGCACATTCATATCAGAAATAGGTTTAATATGTTGCTATGTAAATTTATAAACAATATTCCACCCATAATCCCCATGTAGAAAAATAATTTTATGCATATTCATATCAGAAATAGGTTTAATATGTTCCTATGTAAATTAATAAACACTATTTCACCCATAATCCCTAGAAAAATACTTATATACATATTCTTATCAGAAATTGGGTTAACTATGTGCCTATTTATATTTATAAACAATATTCCACCCATAATCCTCATGTAGAAAAATAATTATATTCGTATTCTTATCAGAAATGGGTTAAATAGGTTACAATGTATATTGATAAACAATATTCCACTCATAATCCATATGTAGAAAAATAATGATATGCGTATTTTTGTAAGCAATGGCATAAATAGGTTCCTATATATATTTATAAACAATATTCTAACTATAATCCCCATGTAGAAAAATAATTATATGCATATTCTTAATAGAAAATTGGTTAAATAGGTCCTATGTATATTTATAAACAATATTGAACCCATAATCCCCATGTAGAAAAATAATGATATGCATAGTCCTATCAGAAATGGGCTAAATAGGTCCCTATGTATATTTATAAACAATATTTCACCCATCATCCCTACGTAGAAAAATACTTATATGCATATTCTTATCAGAAATTGGTTAAATATATTCCTATGTATGTTTAACTACAATATTCCATTCATAATCCCCATGTAAAAAAATAGTTATATGCATATTCTTATGAGAAATGGGTTAAATAGCGTCCTATGTACATTTATAAACAATATTCCATCCATAATCCCCATGTAGAAAAATAATTTTATGCATATTCATAACAGAAATATGTTTAATATGTTCCTATGTAAATTAATAAACACTATTTCACCCATAATCCCTAGAAAAATACTTATATACATATTCTTATCAGAAATTGGGTTAACTATGTGCCTATGTATATTTATAAACAATATTCCACCCATAATCCCCATGTAGAAAAATAATTATATTCGTATTCTTATCAGAAATGGGTTAAATATATTCCTTTGTATGTTTAACTAGAATGAATATTCCATTCATAATCCCTATGTTTAACTAGAATGAATATTCCATTCATAATCCCTATGTAGAAAAATAATTATATGCATATTCTTATCAGAAATGGGTTAAATAGGTTCCTATGTATATTTTTTAAACAATTTCCCACTATAATCCCCATGCAGAAAAAATATATTATATGCATATTCTTATCAGAAATGCTTTAATTAGGTTCCTATGTATATTTATAAACAATATTTCACCCATAATCCCTGTGTAGAAAAATACTTATATGCATATTCTTATCAGAAATTGGTTAAATAGGGTCCTATGTATGTATATAAACAATATTCCACCAATAATCCCCATGTAGAAAAAAAATTATATGCATATTCTTATCAGAAATGCTTTAATTAGGTTCCTATGTATATTTATAAACAATATTCCACCCATAACCCCATATAGAAAAAAAATGATATGCATAATCTTATCAGAAATGGCTTAAATACGTTCCTATGTATATTTATAAACAATATTCCACCCATAATAGATATGTAGAAAAATAATTATATGCGTATTTTTATAAGAAATTGGATAAATATATTCCTATGTATGTTTAAAAACAATATTCCATCCATAATCCCCATGTAGAAAAATAATTATATGCATATTCTTATGAGAAATGGGTTAAATAGGTTACTGTGTATATTTACAAACATTATTCCACCCATAATCCCCATGTAGAGAAATAATTGTGTGCATATTCTTATCAGAAATGGGTTAATTAGGTTACTATGTATATTTATAAACAATATTCCACCCATAATCCCCATGTAGAAAAATAATGTTATGCATATTCATATCAGAAATAGGTTTAATATGTTCCTATGTAAATGTATAAACAATATTCCACCCATAATCCCCATGTAGAAAAATAATTATATGCATATTCTTATCAGAAATGGCTTAAATACGTTCCTATGTATATTTATAAACAATATTCCACCCATAATCCATATGTAGCAAAATAATTATATGTGTATTTTTATAAGAAATTGGATAAATATATTCCTATGTATGTTTAAGAAACAATATTCCATCCATAATCCCCATGTAGAAAAATAATTATATGTATATTCTTGTGAGAAATGGGTTAAAAAGTTACTATGTATATTTAAAAACAGTATTCCGCCATTAATCCCTATGTAGAAAATAATTATATGCATGTTCTTACCAGAAATGGGTTAAATCAGTTCCTATGTATATTTATAAACAATATTCCACCTATAATCCCCATACTGAAAAATAATTATATGCATATACTTATCAGAAATGGGTTAAATAGGTTACTATGTATATTTATAAACAATATTCCACCCATAACCCCATATAGAAAAAAAATTATATGCATAATCTTATCAGAAATGGCTTAAATACGTTCCTATGTATATTTATAAACAATATTCCACCCATAATATATATGTAGAAAAATAATTATATGCATATTTTTATAAGAAATTGGATAAATATATTCCTATGTATGTTTAAAAACAATATTCCATCCATAATCCCCATGTAGAAAAATAATTATATGCATATTCTTATGAGAAATGGGTTAAATAGGTTACTATGTATATTTACAAACATTATTCCACCCATAATCCCCATGTAGAGAAATAATTATGTGCATATTCTTATCAGAAATGGGTTAAATAGGTTACTATGTATATTTATAAACAATATTCCACCCATAATCCCCATGTAGAAAAATAATTATATGCATATTCTTAATAGAAAATTGGTTAAATAGGTCCTATGTATATTTATAAACAATATTGAACCCATAATCCCCATGTAGAAAAATAATGATATGCATATTCTTATCAGAAATGGGCTAAATAGGTCCCTATGTATATTTATAAACAATATTTCACCCATCATCCCTACGTAGAAAAATACTTATATGCATATTCTTATCAGAAATTGGTTAAATATATTCCTATGTATGTTTAACTACAATATTCCATTCATAATCCCCATGTAAAAAAATAGTTATATGCATATTCTTATGAGAAATGGGTTTAATAGGTTACTATGTATATTTAAAAACAGTATTCCACCAATAATCCCTATGTAGAAAAATAATTATATGCATATTTGTATCAAAAATGGGTTAAATAGCGTCCTATGTATATTTATAAACAATATTCCACCCATAATCCCCATGTAGAAAAATAATTTTATGCATATTCATAACAGAAATATGTTTAATATGTTCCTATGTAAATTAATAAACACTATTTCACCCATAATCCCTAGAAAAATACTTATATACATATTCTTATCAGAAATTGGGTTAACTATGTGCCTATGTATATTTATAAACAATATTCCACCCATAATCCCCATGTAGAAAAATAATTATACTCGTATTCTTATCAGAAATGGGTTAAATATATTCCTTTGTATGTTTAACTAGAATGAATATTCCATTCATAATCCCTATGTTTAACTAGAATGAATATTCCATTCATAATCCCTATGTAGAAAAATAATTATATGCATATTCTTATCAGAAATGGGTTAAATAGGTTCCTATGTATATTTTTTAAACAATTTCGCACTATAATCCCCATGCAGAAAAAATATTATATGCATATTCTTATCAGAAATGCTTTAATTAGGTTCCTATGTATATTTATAAACAATATTTCACCCATAATCCCTGTGTAGAAAAATACTTATATGCATATTCTTATCAGAAATTGGTTAAATAGGGTCCTATGTATGTATATAAACAATATTCCACCAATAATCCCCATGTAGAAAAAAAATTATATGCATATTCTTATCAGAAATGCTTTAATTAGGTTCCTATGTATATTTATAAACAATATTCCACCCATAACCCCATATAGAAAAAAAATGATATGCATAATCTTATCAGAAATGGCTTAAATACGTTCCTATGTATATTTATAAACAATATTCCACCCATAATAGATATGTAGAAAAATAATTATATGCATATTCTTATGAGAAATGGGTTAAATAGGTTACTATGTATATTTACAAACATTATTCCACCCATAATCCCCATGTAGAGAAATAATTGTGTGCATATTCTTATCAGAAATGGGTTAATTAGGTTACTATGTATATTTATAAACAATATTCCACCCATAATCCCCATGTAGAAAAATAATGTTATGCATATTCATATCAGAAATAGGTTTAATATGTTCCTATGTAAATGTATAAACAATATTCCACCCATAATCCACATGTAGAAAAATAATTATATGCATATTCTTATCAGAAATGGCTTAAATACGTTCCTATGTATATTTATAAACAATATTCCACCCATAATCCATATGTAATAAAATAATTATATGTGTATTTTTATAAGAAATTGGATAAATATATTCCTATGTATGTTTAAGAAACAATATTCCATCCATAATCCCCATGTAGAAAAATAATTATATGTATATTCTTGTGAGAAATGGGTTAAAAAGTTACTATGTATATTTAAAAACAGTATTCCGCCATTAATCCCTATGTAGAAAATAATTATATGCATGTTCTTACCAGAAATGGGTTAAATCAGTTCCTATGTATATTTATAAACAATATTCCACCTATAATCCCCATACTGAAAAATAATTATATGCATATACTTATCAGAAATGGGTTAAATAGGTTACTATGTATATTTATAAACAATATTCCACCCATAATCCCCATGTAGAAAAATAATGTTATGCATATTCATATCAGAAATAGGTTTAATATGTTCCTATGTAAATGTATAAACAATATTCCACCCATAATCCCCATGTAGAAATATAATTATATGCATATTCTTATCAGAAATGGCTTAAATACGTTCCTATGTATATTTATAAACAATATTCCACAAACAATCCACATGTAGAAAAATAATTATATTCATATTCTTATCAGAAATGGGTTTAATATATTCCTAATTAGGTTCCTATGTATATTTATAAACAATATTTCACCCATAATCCCTATGTAGAAAAATACTTATATGCATATTCTTATCACAAATTGGTTAAATAGGGTCCTATGTATGTATATAAACAATATTCCACCAATAATCCCCATGTAGAAATAAATTATATGCATATTCTTATCAGAAATTCTTTAATTAGGTTCCTATGTATATTTATAAACAATATTCCTCCCATAATCCAAACGTAGAAAAATAATTATATGTTTATTTTTATAAGAAATGGGATAAATGGGATAAATATATTCCTATGTATGTTTAACAACAATATTCCATCCATAATCCCCATGTAGAAAAATAATTATATGCATATTCTTATGAGAAATGGGTTAAATAGGTTACTATGTATATTTATAAACAATATTCCACCCATAATCCCCATGTAGAAAAATAATGTTATGCATATTCATATCAGAAATAGGTTTAATATGTTCCTATGTAAATGTATCAAAAATATTCCACCCATAATCCCCATGTAGAAAAATAATTATATGCATATTCTTATCAGAAATGGCTTAAACGCGTTCCTATGTATATTTATAAACAATATTCAACCCATAATCCACATATAGCAATATGATTAGATGCACATTCATATCAGAAATAGGTTTAATATGTTGCTATGTAAATTTATAAACAATATTCCATCCATAATCCCCATGTAAAAAAATAATTATATGCATATTGTTAACAGAAATGGGTTAAATAGGTTACAATGTATATTGATAAACAATATTCCACCCATAATCCATATGTAGAAAAATAATGATATGCGTATTTTTGTAAGCAATGGCATAAATAGGTTCCTATATATATTTATAAACAATATTCTAACTATAATCCCCATGTAGAAAAATAATTATATGCATATTCTTAATAGAAAATTGGTTAAATAGGTCCTATGTATATTTATAAACAATATTGAACCCATAATCCCCATGTAGAAAAATAATGATATGCATAGTCTTATCAGAAATGGGCTAAATAGGTCCCTATGTATATTTATAAACAATATTTCACCCATCATCCCTACGTAGAAAAATACTTATATGCATATTCTTATCAGAAATTGGTTAAATATATTCCTATGTATGTTTAACTACAATATTCCATTCATAATCCCCATGTAAAAAAATAGTTATATGCATATTCTTATGAAAAATGGGTTTAATAGGTTACTATATATATTTAAAAACAGTATTCCACCAATAATCCCTATGTAGAAAAATAATTATATGCATACTTGTATCAAAAATGGGTTAAATAGCGTCCTATGTACATTTATAAACAATATTCCACCCATAATCCCCATGTAGAAAAATAATTTTATGCATATTCATAACAGAAATATGTTTAATATGTTCCTATGTAAATTACACTATTTCACCCATAATCCCTAGAAAAATACTTATATACATATTCTTATCAGAAATTGGGTTAACTATGTGCCTATGTATATTTATAAACAATATTCCACCCATAATCCCCATGTAGAAAAATAATTATATTCGTATTCTTATCAGAAATGGGTTAAATATATTCCTTTGTATGTTTAACTAGAATGAATATTCCATTCATAATCCCTATGTTTAACTAGAATGAATATTCCATTCATAATCCCTATGTAGAAAAATAATTATATGCATATTCTTATCAGAAATGGGTTAAATAGGTTCCTATGTATATTTTTTAAACAATTTCCCACTATAATCCCCATGCAGAAAAAATATATTATATGCATATTCTTATCAGAAATGCTTTAATTAGGTTCCTATGTATATTCATAAACAATATTTCACCCATAATCCCTGTGTAGAAAAATACTTATATGCATATTCTTATCAGAAATTGGTTAAATAGGGTCCTATGTATGTATATAAACAATATTCCACCAATAATCCCCATGTAGAAAAAAAATTATATGCATATTCTTATCAGAAATGCTTTAATTAGGTTCCTATGTATATTTATAAACAATATTCCACCCATAACCCCATATAGAAAAAAAATGATATGCATAATCTTATCAGAAATGGCTTAAATACGTTCCTATGTATATTTATAAACAATATTCCACCCATAATAGATATGTAGAAAAATAATTATATGCGTATTTTTATAAGAAATTGGATAAATATATTCCTATGTATGTTTAAAAACAATATTCCATCCATAATCCCCATGTAGAAAAATAATTATATGCATATTCTTATGAGAAATGGGTTAAATAGGTTACTATGTATATTTACAAACATTATTCCACCCATAATCCCCATGTAGAGAAATAATTGTGTGCATATTCTTATCAGAAATGGGTTAATTAGGTTACTATGTATATTTATAAACAATATTCCACCCATAATCCCCATGTAGAAAAATAATGTTATGCATATTCATATCAGAAATAGGTTTAATATGTTCCTATGTAAATGTATAAACAATATTCCACCCATAATCCACATGTAGAAAAATAATTATATGCATATTCTTATCAGAAATGGCTTAAATACGTTCCTATGTATATTTATAAACAATATTCCACCCATAATCCATATGTAATAAAATAATTATATGTGTATTTTTATAAGAAATTGGATAAATATATTCCTATGTATGTTTAAGAAACAATATTCCATCCATAATCCCCATGTAGAAAAATAATTATATGTATATTCTTGTGAGAAATGGGTTAAAAAGTTACTATGTATATTTAAAAACAGTATTCCGCCATTAATCCCTATGTAGAAAATAATTATATGCATGTTCTTACCAGAAATGGGTTAAATCAGTTCCTATGTATATTTATAAACAATATTCCACCTATAATCCCCATACTGAAAAATAATTATATGCATATACTTATCAGAAATGGGTTAAATAGGTTACTATGTATATTTATAAACAATATTCCACCCATAACCCCATATAGAAAAAAAATTATATGCATAATCTTATCAGAAATGGCTTAAATACGTTCCTATGTATATTTATAAACAATATTCCACCCATAATATATATGTAGAAAAATAATTATATGCATATTTTTATAAGAAATTGGATAAATATATTCCTATGTATGTTTAAAAACAATATTCCATCCATAATCCCCATGTAGAAAAATAATTATATGCATATTCTTATGAGAAATGGGTTAAATAGGTTACTATGTATATTTACAAACATTATTCCACCCATAATCCCCATGTAGAGAAATAATTATGTGCATATTCTTATCAGAAATGGGTTAAATAGGTTACTATGTATATTTATAAACAATATTCCACCCATAATCCCCATGTAGAAAAATAATTATATGCATATTCTTAATAGAAAATTGGTTAAATAGGTCCTATGTATATTTATAAACAATATTGAACCCATAATCCCCATGTAGAAAAATAATGATATGCATATTCTTATCAGAAATGGGCTAAATAGGTCCCTATGTATATTTATAAACAATATTTCACCCATCATCCCTACGTAGAAAAATACTTATATGCATATTCTTATCAGAAATTGGTTAAATATATTCCTATGTATGTTTAACTACAATATTCCATTCATAATCCCCATGTAAAAAAATAGTTATATGCATATTCTTATGAGAAATGGGTTTAATAGGTTACTATGTATATTTAAAAACAGTATTCCACCAATAATCCCTATGTAGAAAAATAATTATATGCATATTTGTATCAAAAATGGGTTAAATAGCGTCCTATGTATATTTATAAACAATATTCCACCCATAATCCCCATGTAGAAAAATAATTTTATGCATATTCATAACAGAAATATGTTTAATATGTTCCTATGTAAATTAATAAACACTATTTCACCCATAATCCCTAGAAAAATACTTATATACATATTCTTATCAGAAATTGGGTTAACTATGTGCCTATGTATATTTATAAACAATATTCCACCCATAATCCCCATGTAGAAAAATAATTATACTCGTATTCTTATCAGAAATGGGTTAAATATATTCCTTTGTATGTTTAACTAGAATGAATATTCCATTCATAATCCCTATGTTTAACTAGAATGAATATTCCATTCATAATCCCTATGTAGAAAAATAATTATATGCATATTCTTATCAGAAATGGGTTAAATAGGTTCCTATGTATATTTTTTAAACAATTTCGCACTATAATCCCCATGCAGAAAAAATATTATATGCATATTCTTATCAGAAATGCTTTAATTAGGTTCCTATGTATATTTATAAACAATATTTCACCCATAATCCCTGTGTAGAAAAATACTTATATGCATATTCTTATCAGAAATTGGTTAAATAGGGTCCTATGTATGTATATAAACAATATTCCACCAATAATCCCCATGTAGAAAAAAAATTATATGCATATTCTTATCAGAAATGCTTTAATTAGGTTCCTATGTATATTTATAAACAATATTCCACCCATAACCCCATATAGAAAAAAAATGATATGCATAATCTTATCAGAAATGGCTTAAATACGTTCCTATGTATATTTATAAACAATATTCCACCCATAATAGATATGTAGAAAAATAATTATATGCATATTCTTATGAGAAATGGGTTAAATAGGTTACTATGTATATTTACAAACATTATTCCACCCATAATCCCCATGTAGAGAAATAATTGTGTGCATATTCTTATCAGAAATGGGTTAATTAGGTTACTATGTATATTTATAAACAATATTCCACCCATAATCCCCATGTAGAAAAATAATGTTATGCATATTCATATCAGAAATAGGTTTAATATGTTCCTATGTAAATGTATAAACAATATTCCACCCATAATCCACATGTAGAAAAATAATTATATGCATATTCTTATCAGAAATGGCTTAAATACGTTCCTATGTATATTTATAAACAATATTCCACCCATAATCCATATGTAATAAAATAATTATATGTGTATTTTTATAAGAAATTGGATAAATATATTCCTATGTATGTTTAAGAAACAATATTCCATCCATAATCCCCATGTAGAAAAATAATTATATGTATATTCTTGTGAGAAATGGGTTAAAAAGTTACTATGTATATTTAAAAACAGTATTCCGCCATTAATCCCTATGTAGAAAATAATTATATGCATGTTCTTACCAGAAATGGGTTAAATCAGTTCCTATGTATATTTATAAACAATATTCCACCTATAATCCCCATACTGAAAAATAATTATATGCATATACTTATCAGAAATGGGTTAAATAGGTTACTATGTATATTTATAAACAATATTCCACCCATAATCCCCATGTAGAAAAATAATGTTATGCATATTCATATCAGAAATAGGTTTAATATGTTCCTATGTAAATGTATAAACAATATTCCACCCATAATCCCCATGTAGAAATATAATTATATGCATATTCTTATCAGAAATGGCTTAAATACGTTCCTATGTATATTTATAAACAATATTCCACAAACAATCCACATGTAGAAAAATAATTATATTCATATTCTTATCAGAAATGGGTTTAATATATTCCTAATTAGGTTCCTATGTATATTTATAAACAATATTTCACCCATAATCCCTATGTAGAAAAATACTTATATGCATATTCTTATCACAAATTGGTTAAATAGGGTCCTATGTATGTATATAAACAATATTCCACCAATAATCCCCATGTAGAAATAAATTATATGCATATTCTTATCAGAAATTCTTTAATTAGGTTCCTATGTATATTTATAAACAATATTCCTCCCATAATCCAAACGTAGAAAAATAATTATATGTTTATTTTTATAAGAAATGGGATAAATGGGATAAATATATTCCTATGTATGTTTAACAACAATATTCCATCCATAATCCCCATGTAGAAAAATAATTATATGCATATTCTTATGAGAAATGGGTTAAATAGGTTACTATGTATATTTATAAACAATATTCCACCCATAATCCCCATGTAGAAAAATAATGTTATGCATATTCATATCAGAAATAGGTTTAATATGTTCCTATGTAAATGTATCAAAAATATTCCACCCATAATCCCCATGTAGAAAAATAATTATATGCATATTCTTATCAGAAATGGCTTAAACGCGTTCCTATGTATATTTATAAACAATATTCAACCCATAATCCACATATAGCAATATGATTAGATGCACATTCATATCAGAAATAGGTTTAATATGTTGCTATGTAAATTTATAAACAATATTCCATCCATAATCCCCATGTAAAAAAATAATTATATGCATATTGTTAACAGAAATGGGTTAAATAGGTTACAATGTATATTGATAAACAATATTCCACCCATAATCCATATGTAGAAAAATAATGATATGCGTATTTTTGTAAGCAATGGCATAAATAGGTTCCTATATATATTTATAAACAATATTCTAACTATAATCCCCATGTAGAAAAATAATTATATGCATATTCTTAATAGAAAATTGGTTAAATAGGTCCTATGTATATTTATAAACAATATTGAACCCATAATCCCCAT
Organism: Aquarana catesbeiana; assembly: GCF_042186555.1. Taxonomy (NCBI): domain Eukaryota; kingdom Metazoa; phylum Chordata; class Amphibia; order Anura; family Ranidae; genus Aquarana; species Aquarana catesbeiana. The sequence goes on along the minus strand of NC_133325.1, from coordinate 531,996,401 downwards.
GTAGAAAAATAATGATATGCATAGTCCTATCAGAAATGGGCTAAATAGGTCCCTATGTATATTTATAAACAATATTTCACCCATCATCCCTACGTAGAAAAATACTTATATGCATATTCTTATCAGAAATTGGTTAAATATATTCCTATGTATGTTTAACTACAATATTCCATTCATAATCCCCATGTAAAAAAATAGTTATATGCATATTCTTATGAGAAATGGGTTTAATAGGTTACTATGTATATTTAAAAACAGTATTCCACCAATAATCCCTATGTAGAAAAATAATTATATGCATACTTGTATCAAAAATGGGTTAAATAGCGTCCTATGTACATTTATAAACAATATTCCACCCATAATCCCCATGTAGAAAAATAATGATATGCATATTCATATGAGAAATGGGTTAAATAGGTTACTATGTATATTTAAAAACAGTATTCCACCTATAATCCCCATGTAGAAAATAATTATATGCATATTCTTATGTGAAATGGGTAAATAAGTTACTATGTATATTTATAAACAATATTCCACCCATAATCCCCATGTAGAAAAATAATTAAATGCATATTCATATCAGAAATAGGTTTAATATGTTCCTATGTAAATGTATAAACAATATTCCATCCATAATCCCCATGTAGAAAAATAATTATATGCATATTCTTATGAGAAATGGGTTAAATAGGTTACTATGTATATTTACAAACATTATTCCACCCATAATCCCCATGTAGATAAATAATTATATGCATATTTTTTATAAGAAATGGGATAAATAGGTTCCTATATATATTTCTAAACAATATTCTATCTATAATCCCCATGTAGAAAAATGATTATATGCATATTCTTATCAGAAATTGGTTAAATAGGTCCTATGTATATTTATAAACAATATTCAATCCATAATCCCCATATAGCAAAATAATTATATGCATGTTCAAACAGAAATAGGTTTAATATGTTGCTAAGTATATTTATAAACAATATTCCACCCATAATCCCCATGTAGAAAAATAATGATATGCATATTCTTATCAGAAATTGGTTAAATATATTCCTATGTATGTTTAACTACAATATTCTATCCATAATTCCCATGTAGAAAAATAATTATCTGCATTTTCTCATGAGAAATGGGTTAAATAGGTTACTATGTATATTTTAAAACAGTATTTCACCCATAATCCCCATACAGAAAAATAATTAAATGCATATTCTTACCAGAAATGGGTTAAATAAGTTACTATGAATAATTATAAACAATATTCCACTCATAATCCCCATGTAGAAAAATAATTTTATTCATATTCATATCAGAAATAGGTTTAATATGTTTCTATGTAAATTAATAAACAATATTTCACCCATAATCCCTACGTAGTAAAATACTCATATACATATTCTTATCAGAAATGGGTGAAATATGTTCGTATGTATATTTATGAACAGTATTCCACCAATAGCCGCATATAGAAAAATAATTATATGCATATTCGTATCAGAAAATGGGTTAAATAGCGTCCTATGTATATTTATAAACAATATTCCACCCATAATTCCCATGTAGAAAAATAATTTTATGCATATTCATATCAGAAATATGTTTAATATGTTCCTATGTAAATTAACCACTTGACCACCGCCTCACGACGATTTACGTCGGCAAGGTGGCACGGACAGGCAAAATCACGTACATATACGTGATTTGCCTTCCGCGGGTGGGGGGTCCGATCGGACCCCCCCGGTGCCCGAGGCTTCCGTCTTTTGTCCCACGGCGATCGGAGATGAGAGGAAGGCCATCCGTTCGTGGCCCCCCCCTCGCGATCGCCGCCGGCCAATCACATCATTCCTTTGCTGCTGTATGCTAAACAGCAGCAGAGGAAATGATATCATCTCTCAAAGGAAATGATGTCATATGTTCCTATGTAAATTAATAAACAATATTTCACCCATAATCCCTACGTAGTAAAATACTCATATACATATTCTTATCAGAAATGGGTGAAATACGTTACTATGTATATTTATAAACAATATTCAACTCATAATCCCCATATAGCAATATAATTATATGCGTATTCATATCAGAAATAGGTTTAATATGTTGCTATGTAAATATATAAACACTATTCCTTCTATAATCCCAATGTAAAAAAATAATTATATGCATATTCTTAACAGAAATGGGTTAAATAGGATACAATGTATATTTATAAACAATATTCCACCCATAATCCATATGTCGAAAAATAATGATATGCATATTTTTATGAGAAAATAGATAAATAGGTTCCTATGTATATTTATAAACAATATTCCACCCATAATCCATATGTAGAATAATAATGATATGCATATTTTTATAAGAAAATAGATAAATAGGTTCCTATGTATATTTATAAACAATATTCAATCCATAATCCCCATATAGCAAACTAATTATATTCAAACAGAAATAGGTTTAATATGTTGCTATGTATATTTATTAACAATATTAGACCCATAATCCCTATGTAGAAAAATAATTATATGCATATTCTTATCAGAAATTGGCTAAATAGGTTCCTATGTATATTTATAAACAATATTTCACCCATAATCCATATGTAGAAAAATACTTATATGCATATTCTTATCAGAAATTGGTTAAATAACGTCCTATGTATATATATATAAATACCCATGTAGAAAAAAAATGATATGCATATTCTTATCAGAAATGCTTTAATTAGGTTCCTATGTATATTTATAAACAATATTCCTCCCATAATCCATATGTAGAAAAAAAATATATGCATATTTTTATAAGAAATGGGATAAAAATATTCCTATGTATGTTTAACAACAATATTCCATCCATAATCCCCATGTAGAAAAATAATTATATGCATATTCTTATGAGAAATGGGTTAAATAGGTTACTATGTATATTTATAAACAATATTCCACCCATAATCCCCATGTAGAAAAATAATGTTATGCATATTCATATCAGAAATAGGTTTAATATGTTCCTATGTAAATGTATCAAAAATATTCCACCCATAATCCCCATGTAGAAAAATAATTATATGCATATTCTTATCAGAAATGGCTTAAACGCGTTCCTATGTATATTTATAAACAATATTCAACCCATAATCCACATATAGCAATATGATTAGATGCACATTCATATCAGAAATAGGTTTAATATGTTGCTATGTAAATTTATAAACAATATTCCATCCATAATCCCCATGTAAAAAAATAATTATATGCATATTGTTAACAGAAATGGGTTAAATAGGTTACAATGTATATTGATAAACAATATTCCACCCATAATCCATATGTAGAAAAATAATGATATGCGTATTTTTGTAAGCAATGGCATAAATAGGTTCCTATATATATTTATAAACAATATTCTAACTATAATCCCCATGTAGAAAAATAATTATATGCATATTCTTAATAGAAAATTGGTTAAATAGGTCCTATGTATATTTATAAACAATATTTCACCCATAATCCCCATGTAGAAAAATAATTATACTCGTATTCTTATCAGAAATGGGTTAAATATATTCCTTTGTATGTTTAACTAGAATGAATATTCCATTCATAATCCCTATGTTTAACTAGAATGAATATTCCATTCATAATCCCTATGTAGAAAAATAATTATATGCATATTCTTATCAGAAATGGGTTAAATAGGTTCCTATGTATATTTTTTAAACAATTTCCCACTATAATCCCCATGCAGAAAAAATATTATATGCATATTCTTATCAGAAATGCTTTAATTAGGTTCCTATGTATATTTATAAACAATATTTCACCCATAATCCCTGTGTAGAAAAATACTTATATGCATATTCTTATCAGAAACTGGTTAAATAGGGTCCTATGTATGTATATAAACAATATTCCACCAATAATCCCCATGTAGAAAAAAAAATTATATGCATATTCTTATCAGAAATGTTTTAATTAGGTTCCTATGTATATATTCATAAACAATATTCCACCCATAACCCCATATAGAAAAAAAATTATATGCATAATCTTATCAGAAATGGCTTCAATACGTTCCTATGTATATTTATAAACAATATTCCACCCATAATATATATGTAGAAAAATAATTATATGCATATTTTTATAAGAAATTGGATAAATATATTCCTATGTATGTTTAAAAACAATATTCCATCCATAATCCCCATGTAGAAAAATAATTATATGCATATTCTTATGAGAAATGGGTTAAATAGGTTACTATGTATATTTACAAACATTATTCCACCCATAATCCCCATGTAGAGAAATAATTATGTGCATATTCTTATCAGAAATGGGTTAATTAGGTTACTATGTATATTTATAAACAATATTCCACCCATAATTCCCATGTAGAAAAATAATGTTATGCATATTCATATCAGAAATAGGTTTAATATGTTCCTATGTAAATGTATAAACAATATTCCACCCATAATCCACATGTAGAAAAATAATTATATGCATATTCTTATCAGAAATGGCTTAAATACGTTCCTATGTATATTTATAAACAATATTCCACCCATAATCCATATGTAATAAAATAATTATATGTGTATTTTTATAAGAAATTGGATAAATATATTCCTATGTATGTTTAAGAAACAATATTCCATCCATAATCCCCATGTAGAAAAATAATTATATGTATATTCTTGTGAGAAATGGGTTAAAAAGTTACTATGTATATTTAAAAACAGTATTCCGCCATTAATCCCTATGTAGAAAATAATTATATGCATGTTCTTACCAGAAATGGGTTAAATCAGTTCCTATGTATATTTATAAACAATATTCCACCTATAATCCCCATACTGAAAAATAATTATATGCATATACTTATCAGAAATGGGTTAAATAGGTTACTATGTATATTTATAAACAATATTCCACCCATAATCCCCATGTAGAAAAATAATGTTATGCATATTCATATCAGAAATAGGTTTAATATGTTCCTATGTAAATGTATAAACAATATTCCACCCATAATCCCCATGTAGAAATATAATTATATGCATATTCTTATCAGAAATGGCTTAAATACGTTCCTATGTATATTTATAAACAATATTCCACAAACAATCCACATGTAGAAAAATAATTATATTCATATTCTTATCAGAAATGGGTTTAATATATTCCTAATTAGGTTCCTATGTATATTTATAAACAATATTTCACCCATAATCCCTATGTAGAAAAATACTTATATGCATATTCTTATCACAAATTGGTTAAATAGGGTCCTATGTATGTATATAAACAATATTCCACCAATAATCCCCATGTAGAAATAAATTATATGCATATTCTTATCAGAAATTCTTTAATTAGGTTCCTATGTATATTTATAAACAATATTCCTCCCACAATCCAAATGTAGAAAAATAATTATATGTTTATTTTTATAAGAAATGGGATAAATGGGATAAATATATTCCTATGTATGTTTAACAACAATATTCCATCCATAATCCCCATGTAGAAAAATAATTATATGCATATTCTTATGAGAAATGGGTTAAATAGGTTACTATGTATATTTATAAACAATATTCCACCCATAATCCCCATGTAGAAAAATAATGTTATGCATATTCATATCAGAAATAGGTTTAATATGTTCCTATGTAAATGTATCAAAAATATTCCACCCATAATCCCCATGTAGAAAAATAATTATATGCATATTCTTATCAGAAATGGCTTAAACGCGTTCCTATGTATATTTATAAACAATATTCAACCCATAATCCACATATAGCAATATGATTAGATGCACATTCATATCAGAAATAGGTTTAATATGTTGCTATGTAAATTTATAAACAATATTCCATCCATAATCCCCATGTAAAAAAATAATTATATGCATATTGTTAACAGAAATGGGTTAAATAGGTTACAATGTATATTGATAAACAATATTCCACCCATAATCCATATGTAGAAAAATAATGATATGCGTATTTTTGTAAGCAATGGCATAAATAGGTTCCTATATATATTTATAAACAATATTCTAACTATAATCCCCATGTAGAAAAATAATTATATGCATATTCTTAATAGAAAATTGGTTAAATAGGTCCTATGTATATTTATAAACAATATTGAACCCATAATCCCCATGTAGAAAAATAATGATATGCATAGTCTTATCAGAAATGGGCTAAATAGGTCCCTATGTATATTTATAAACAATATTTCACCCATCATCCCTACGTAGAAAAATACTTATATGCATATTCTTATCAGAAATTGGTTAAATATATTCCTATGTATGTTTAACTACAATATTCCATTCATAATCCCCATGTAAAAAAATAGTTATATGCATATTCTTATGAGAAATGGGTTTAATAGGTTACTATGTATATTTAAAAACAGTATTCCACCAATAATCCCTATGTAGAAAAATAATTATATGCATACTTGTATCAAAAATGGGTTAAATAGCGTCCTATGTACATTTATAAACAATATTCCACCCATAATCCCCATGTAGAAAAATAATTTTATGCATATTCATAACAGAAATATGTTTAATATGTTCCTATGTAAATTAATAAACACTATTTCACCCATAATCCCTAGAAAAATACTTATATACATATTCTTATCAGAAATTGGGTTAACTATGTGCCTATGTATATTTATAAACAATATTCCACCCATAATCCCCATGTAGAAAAATAATTATATTCGTATTCTTATCAGAAATGGGTTAAATATATTCCTTTGTATGTTTAACTAGAATGAATATTCCATTCATAATCCCTATGTTTAACTAGAATGAATATTCCATTCATAATCCCTATGTAGAAAAATAATTATATGCATATTCTTATCAGAAATGGGTTAAATAGGTTCCTATGTATATTTTTTAAACAATTTCCCACTATAATCCCCATGCAGAAAAAATATATTATATGCATATTCTTATCAGAAATGCTTTAATTAGGTTCCTATGTATATTTATAAACAATATTTCACCCATAATCCCTGTGTAGAAAAATACTTATATGCATATTCTTATCAGAAATTGGTTAAATAGGGTCCTATGTATGTATATAAACAATATTCCACCAATAATCCCCATGTAGAAAAAAAATTATATGCATATTCTTATCAGAAATGCTTTAATTAGGTTCCTATGTATATTTATAAACAATATTCCACCCATAACCCCATATAGAAAAAAAATGATATGCATAATCTTATCAGAAATGGCTTAAATACGTTCCTATGTATATTTATAAACAATATTCCACCCATAATAGATATGTAGAAAAATAATTATATGCGTATTTTTATAAGAAATTGGATAAATATATTCCTATGTATGTTTAAAAACAATATTCCATCCATAATCCCCATGTAGAAAAATAATTATATGCATATTCTTATGAGAAATGGTTTAAATAGGTTACTGTGTATATTTACAAACATTATTCCACCCATAATCCCCATGTAGAGAAATAATTGTGTGCATATTCTTATCAGAAATGGGTTAATTAGGTTACTATGTATATTTATAAACAATATTCCACCCATAATCCCCATGTAGAAAAATAATGTTATGCATATTCATATCAGAAATAGGTTTAATATGTTCCTATGTAAATGTATAAACAATATTCCACCCATAATCCCCATGTAGAAAAATAATTATATGCATATTCTTATCAGAAATGGCTTAAATACGTTCCTATGTATATTTATAAACAATATTCCACCCATAATCCATATGTAGCAAAATAATTATATGTGTATTTTTATAAGAAATTGGATAAATATATTCCTATGTATGTTTAAGAAACAATATTCCATCCATAATCCCCATGTAGAAAAATAATTATATGTATATTCTTGTGAGAAATGGGTTAAAAAGTTACTATGTATATTTAAAAACAGTATTCCGCCATTAATCCCTATGTAGAAAATAATTATATGCATGTTCTTACCAGAAATGGGTTAAATCAGTTCCTATGTATATTTATAAACAATATTCCACCTATAATCCCCATACTGAAAAATAATTATATGCATATACTTATCAGAAATGGGTTAAATAGGTTACTATGTATATTTATAAACAATATTCCACCCATAACCCCATATAGAAAAAAAATTATATGCATAATCTTATCAGAAATGGCTTAAATACGTTCCTATGTATATTTATAAACAATATTCCACCCATAATATATATGTAGAAAAATAATTATATGCATATTTTTATAAGAAATTGGATAAATATATTCCTATGTATGTTTAAAAACAATATTCCATCCATAATCCCCATGTAGAAAAATAATTATATGCATATTCTTATGAGAAATGGGTTAAATAGGTTACTATGTATATTTACAAACATTATTCCACCCATAATCCCCATGTAGAGAAATAATTATGTGCATATTCTTATCAGAAATGGGTTAAATAGGTTACTATGTATATTTATAAACAATATTCCACCCATAATCCCCATGTAGAAAAATAATTATATGCATATTCTTAATAGAAAATTGGTTAAATAGGTCCTATGTATATTTATAAACAATATTGAACCCATAATCCCCATGTAGAAAAATAATGATATGCATATTCTTATCAGAAATGGGCTAAATAGGTCCCTATGTATATTTATAAACAATATTTCACCCATCATCCCTACGTAGAAAAATACTTATATGCATATTCTTATCAGAAATTGGTTAAATATATTCCTATGTATGTTTAACTACAATATTCCATTCATAATCCCCATGTAAAAAAATAGTTATATGCATATTCTTATGAGAAATGGGTTTAATAGGTTACTATGTATATTTAAAAACAGTATTCCACCAATAATCCCTATGTAGAAAAATAATTATATGCATATTTGTATCAAAAATGGGTTAAATAGCGTCCTATGTATATTTATAAACAATATTCCACCCATAATCCCCATGTAGAAAAATAATTTTATGCATATTCATAACAGAAATATGTTTAATATGTTCCTATGTAAATTAATAAACACTATTTCACCCATAATCCCTAGAAAAATACTTATATACATATTCTTATCAGAAATTGGGTTAACTATGTGCCTATGTATATTTATAAACAATATTCCACCCATAATCCCCATGTAGAAAAATAATTATACTCGTATTCTTATCAGAAATGGGTTAAATATATTCCTTTGTATGTTTAACTAGAATGAATATTCCATTCATAATCCCTATGTTTAACTAGAATGAATATTCCATTCATAATCCCTATGTAGAAAAATAATTATATGCATATTCTTATCAGAAATGGGTTAAATAGGTTCCTATGTATATTTTTTAAACAATTTCGCACTATAATCCCCATGCAGAAAAAATATTATATGCATATTCTTATCAGAAATGCTTTAATTAGGTTCCTATGTATATTTATAAACAATATTTCACCCATAATCCCTGTGTAGAAAAATACTTATATGCATATTCTTATCAGAAATTGGTTAAATAGGGTCCTATGTATGTATATAAACAATATTCCACCAATAATCCCCATGTAGAAAAAAAATTATATGCATATTCTTATCAGAAATGCTTTAATTAGGTTCCTATGTATATTTATAAACAATATTCCACCCATAACCCCATATAGAAAAAAAATGATATGCATAATCTTATCAGAAATGGCTTAAATACGTTCCTATGTATATTTATAAACAATATTCCACCCATAATAGATATGTAGAAAAATAATTATATGCATATTCTTATGAGAAATGGGTTAAATAGGTTACTATGTATATTTACAAACATTATTCCACCCATAATCCCCATGTAGAGAAATAATTGTGTGCATATTCTTATCAGAAATGGGTTAATTAGGTTACTATGTATATTTATAAACAATATTCCACCCATAATCCCCATGTAGAAAAATAATGTTATGCATATTCATATCAGAAATAGGTTTAATATGTTCCTATGTAAATGTATAAACAATATTCCACCCATAATCCACATGTAGAAAAATAATTATATGCATATTCTTATCAGAAATGGCTTAAATACGTTCCTATGTATATTTATAAACAATATTCCACCCATAATCCATATGTAATAAAATAATTATATGTGTATTTTTATAAGAAATTGGATAAATATATTCCTATGTATGTTTAAGAAACAATATTCCATCCATAATCCCCATGTAGAAAAATAATTATATGTATATTCTTGTGAGAAATGGGTTAAAAAGTTACTATGTATATTTAAAAACAGTATTCCGCCATTAATCCCTATGTAGAAAATAATTATATGCATGTTCTTACCAGAAATGGGTTAAATCAGTTCCTATGTATATTTATAAACAATATTCCACCTATAATCCCCATACTGAAAAATAATTATATGCATATACTTATCAGAAATGGGTTAAATAGGTTACTATGTATATTTATAAACAATATTCCACCCATAATCCCCATGTAGAAAAATAATGTTATGCATATTCATATCAGAAATAGGTTTAATATGTTCCTATGTAAATGTATAAACAATATTCCACCCATAATCCCCATGTAGAAATATAATTATATGCATATTCTTATCAGAAATGGCTTAAATACGTTCCTATGTATATTTATAAACAATATTCCACAAACAATCCACATGTAGAAAAATAATTATATTCATATTCTTATCAGAAATGGGTTTAATATATTCCTAATTAGGTTCCTATGTATATTTATAAACAATATTTCACCCATAATCCCTATGTAGAAAAATACTTATATGCATATTCTTATCACAAATTGGTTAAATAGGGTCCTATGTATGTATATAAACAATATTCCACCAATAATCCCCATGTAGAAATAAATTATATGCATATTCTTATCAGAAATTCTTTAATTAGGTTCCTATGTATATTTATAAACAATATTCCTCCCATAATCCAAATGTAGAAAAATAATTATATGTTTATTTTTATAAGAAATGGGATAAATGGGATAAATATATTCCTATGTATGTTTAACAACAATATTCCATCCATAATCCCCATGTAGAAAAATAATTATATGCATATTCTTATGAGAAATGGGTTAAATAGGTTACTATGTATATTTATAAACAATATTCCACCCATAATCCCCATGTAGAAAAATAATGTTATGCATATTCATATCAGAAATAGGTTTAATATGTTCCTATGTAAATGTATCAAAAATATTCCACCCATAATCCCCATGTAGAAAAATAATTATATGCATATTCTTATCAGAAATGGCTTAAACGCGTTCCTATGTATATTTATAAACAATATTCAACCCATAATCCACATATAGCAATATGATTAGATGCACATTCATATATCAGAAATAGGTTTAATATGTTGCTATGTAAATTTATAAACAATATTCCATCCATAATCCCCATGTAAAAAAATAATTATATGCATATTGTTAACAGAAATGGGTTAAATAGGTTACAATGTATATTGATAAACAATATTCCACCCATAATCCATATGTAGAAAAATAATGATATGCGTATTTTTGTAAGCAATGGCATAAATAGGTTCCTATATATATTTATAAACAATATTCTAACTATAATCCCCATGTAGAAAAATAATTATATGCATATTCTTAATAGAAAATTGGTTAAATAGGTCCTATGTATATTTATAAACAATATTGAACCCATAATCCCCATGTAGAAAAATAATGATATGCATAGTCTTATCAGAAATGGGCTAAATAGGTCCCTATGTATATTTATAAACAATATTTCACCTATCATCCCTACGTAGAAAAATACTTATATGCATATTCTTATCAGAAATTGGTTAAATATATTCCTATGTATGTTTAACTACAATATTCCATTCATAATCCCCATGTAAAAAAATAGTTATATGCATATTCTTATGAGAAATGGGTTTAATAGGTTACTATGTATATTTAAAAACAGTATTCCACCAATAATCCCTATGTAGAAAAATAATTATATGCATACTTGTATCAAAAATGGGTTAAATAGCGTCCTATGTACATTTATAAACAATATTCCACCCATAATCCCCATGTAGAAAAATAATTTTATGCATATTCATAACAGAAATATGTTTAATATGTTCCTATGTAAATTAATAAACACTATTTCACCCATAATCCCTAGAAAAATACTTATATACATATTCTTATCAGAAATTGGGTTAACTATGTGCCTATGTATATTTATAAACAATATTCCACCCATAATCCCCATGTAGAAAAATAATTATATTCGTATTCTTATCAGAAATGGGTTAAATATATTCCTTTGTATGTTTAACTAGAATGAATATTCCATTCATAATCCCTATGTTTAACTAGAATGAATATTCCATTCATAATCCCTATGTAGAAAAATAATTATATGCATATTCTTATCAGAAATGGGTTAAATAGGTTCCTATGTATATTTTTTAAACAATTTCCCACTATAATCCCCATGCAGAAAAAATATATTATATGCATATTCTTATCAGAAATGCTTTAATTAGGTTCCTATGTATATTTATAAACAATATTTCACCCATAATCCCTGTGTAGAAAAATACTTATATGCATATTCTTATCAGAAATTGGTTAAATAGGGTCCTATGTATGTATATAAACAATATTCCACCAATAATCCCCATGTAGAAAAAAAATTATATGCATATTCTTATCAGAAATGCTTTAATTAGGTTCCTATGTATATTTATAAACAATATTCCACCCATAACCCCATATAGAAAAAAAATGATATGCATAATCTTATCAGAAATGGCTTAAATACGTTCCTATGTATATTTATAAACAATATTCCACCCATAATAGATATGTAGAAAAATAATTATATGCGTATTTTTATAAGAAATTGGATAAATATATTCCTATGTATGTTTAAAAACAATATTCCATCCATAATCCCCATGTAGAAAAATAATTATATGCATATTCTTATGAGAAATGGGTTAAATAGGTTACTATGTATATTTACAAACATTATTCCACCCATAATCCCCATGTAGAGAAATAATTGTGTGCATATTCTTATCAGAAATGGGTTAATTAGGTTACTATGTATATTTATAAACAATATTCCACCCATAATCCCCATGTAGAAAAATAATGTTATGCATATTCATATCAGAAATAGGTTTAATATGTTCCTATGTAAATGTATAAACAATATTCCACCCATAATCCACATGTAGAAAAATAATTATATGCATATTCTTATCAGAAATGGCTTAAATACGTTCCTATGTATATTTATAAACAATATTCCACCCATAATCCATATGTAATAAAATAATTATATGTGTATTTTTATAAGAAATTGGATAAATATATTCCTATGTATGTTTAAGAAACAATATTCCATCCATAATCCCCATGTAGAAAAATAATTATATGTATATTCTTGTGAGAAATGGGTTAAAAAGTTACTATGTATATTTAAAAACAGTATTCCGCCATTAATCCCTATGTAGAAAATAATTATATGCATGTTCTTACCAGAAATGGGTTAAATCAGTTCCTATGTATATTTATAAACAATATTCCACCTATAATCCCCATACTGAAAAATAATTATATGCATATACTTATCAGAAATGGGTTAAATAGGTTACTATGTATATTTATAAACAATATTCCACCCATAACCCCATATAGAAAAAAAATTATATGCATAATCTTATCAGAAATGGCTTAAATACGTTCCTATGTATATTTATAAACAATATTCCACCCATAATATATATGTAGAAAAATAATTATATGCATATTTTTATAAGAAATTGGATAAATATATTCCTATGTATGTTTAAAAACAATATTCCATCCATAATCCCCATGTAGAAAAATAATTATATGCATATTCTTATGAGAAATGGGTTAAATAGGTTACTATGTATATTTACAAACATTATTCCACCCATAATCCCCATGTAGAGAAATAATTATGTGCATATTCTTATCAGAAATGGGTTAAATAGGTTACTATGTATATTTATAAACAATATTCCACCCATAATCCCCATGTAGAAAAATAATTATATGCATATTCTTAATAGAAAATTGGTTAAATAGGTCCTATGTATATTTATAAACAATATTGAACCCATAATCCCCATGTAGAAAAATAATGATATGCATATTCTTATCAGAAATGGGCTAAATAGGTCCCTATGTATATTTATAAACAATATTTCACCCATCATCCCTACGTAGAAAAATACTTATATGCATATTCTTATCAGAAATTGGTTAAATATATTCCTATGTATGTTTAACTACAATATTCCATTCATAATCCCCATGTAAAAAAATAGTTATATGCATATTCTTATGAGAAATGGGTTTAATAGGTTACTATGTATATTTAAAAACAGTATTCCACCAATAATCCCTATGTAGAAAAATAATTATATGCATATTTGTATCAAAAATGGGTTAAATAGCGTCCTATGTATATTTATAAACAATATTCCACCCATAATCCCCATGTAGAAAAATAATTTTATGCATATTCATAACAGAAATATGTTTAATATGTTCCTATGTAAATTAATAAACACTATTTCACCCATAATCCCTAGAAAAATACTTATATACATATTCTTATCAGAAATTGGGTTAACTATGTGCCTATGTATATTTATAAACAATATTCCACCCATAATCCCCATGTAGAAAAATAATTATACTCGTATTCTTATCAGAAATGGGTTAAATATATTCCTTTGTATGTTTAACTAGAATGAATATTCCATTCATAATCCCTATGTTTAACTAGAATGAATATTCCATTCATAATCCCTATGTAGAAAAATAATTATATGCATATTCTTATCAGAAATGGGTTAAATAGGTTCCTATGTATATTTTTTAAACAATTTCGCACTATAATCCCCATGCAGAAAAAATATTATATGCATATTCTTATCAGAAATGCTTTAATTAGGTTCCTATGTATATTTATAAACAATATTTCACCCATAATCCCTGTGTAGAAAAATACTTATATGCATATTCTTATCAGAAATTGGTTAAATAGGGTCCTATGTATGTATATAAACAATATTCCACCAATAATCCCCATGTAGAAAAAAAATTATATGCATATTCTTATCAGAAATGCTTTAATTAGGTTCCTATGTATATTTATAAACAATATTCCACCCATAACCCCATATAGAAAAAAAATGATATGCATAATCTTATCAGAAATGGCTTAAATACGTTCCTATGTATATTTATAAACAATATTCCACCCATAATAGATATGTAGAAAAATAATTATATGCGTATTTTTATAAGAAATTGGATAAATATATTCCTATGTATGTTTAAAAACAATATTCCATCCATAATCCCCATGTAGAAAAATAATTATATGCATATTCTTATGAGAAATGGGTTAAATAGGTTACTATGTATATTTACAAACATTATTCCACCCATAATCCCCATGTAGAGAAATAATTGTGTGCATATTCTTATCAGAAATGGGTTAATTAGGTTACTATGTATATTTATAAACAATATTCCACCCATAATCCCCATGTAGAAAAATAATGTTATGCATATTCATATCAGAAATAGGTTTAATATGTTCCTATGTAAATGTATAAACAATATTCCACCCATAATCCACATGTAGAAAAATAATTATATGCATATTCTTATCAGAAATGGCTTAAATACGTTCCTATGTATATTTATAAACAATATTCCACCCATAATCCATATGTAATAAAATAATTATATGTGTATTTTTATAAGAAATTGGATAAATATATTCCTATGTATGTTTAAGAAACAATATTCCATCCATAATCCCCATGTAGAAAAATAATTATATGTATATTCTTGTGAGAAATGGGTTAAAAAGTTACTATGTATATTTAAAAACAGTATTCCGCCATTAATCCCTATGTAGAAAATAATTATATGCATGTTCTTACCAGAAATGGGTTAAATCAGTTCCTATGTATATTTATAAACAATATTCCACCTATAATCCCCATACTGAAAAATAATTATATGCATATACTTATCAGAAATGGGTTAAATAGGTTACTATGTATATTTATAAACAATATTCCACCCATAATCCCCATGTAGAAAAATAATGTTATGCATATTCATATCAGAAATAGGTTTAATATGTTCCTATGTAAATGTATAAACAATATTCCACCCATAATCCCCATGTAGAAATATAATTATATGCATATTCTTATCAGAAATGGCTTAAATACGTTCCTATGTATATTTATAAACAATATTCCACAAACAATCCACATGTAGAAAAATAATTATATTCATATTCTTATCAGAAATGGGTTTAATATATTCCTAATTAGGTTCCTATGTATATTTATAAACAATATTTCACAATCCCTATGTAGAAAAATACTTATATGCATATTCTTATCACAAATTGGTTAAATAGGGTCCTATGTATGTATATAAACAATATTCCACCAATAATCCCCATGTAGAAATAAATTATATGCATATTCTTATCAGAAATTCTTTAATTAGGTTCCTATGTATATTTATAAACAATATTCCTCCCATAATCCAAATGTAGAAAAATAATTATATGTTTATTTTTATAAGAAATGGGATAAATGGGATAAATATATTCCTATGTATGTTTAACAACAATATTCCATCCATAATCCCCATGTAGAAAAATAATTATATGCATATTCTTATGAGAAATGGGTTAAATAGGTTACTATGTATATTTATAAACAATATTCCACCCATAATCCCCATGTAGAAAAATAATGTTATGCATATTCATATCAGAAATAGGTTTAATATGTTCCTATGTAAATGTATCAAAAATATTCCACCCATAATCCCCATGTAGAAAAATAATTATATGCATATTCTTATCAGAAATGGCTTAAACGCGTTCCTATGTATATTTATAAACAATATTCAACCCATAATCCACATATAGCAATATGATTAGATGCACATTCATATCAGATGCACATTCATATCAGAAATAGGTTTAATATGTTGCTATGTAAATTTATAAACAATATTCCATCCATAATCCCCATGTAAAAAAATAATTATATGCATATTGTTAACAGAAATGGGTTAAATAGGTTACAATGTATATTGATAAACAATATTCCACCCATAATCCATATGTAGAAAAATAATGATATGCGTATTTTTGTAAGCAATGGCATAAATAGGTTCCTATATATATTTATAAACAATATTCTAACTATAATCCCCATGTAGAAAAATAATTATATGCATATTCTTAATAGAAAATTGGTTAAATAGGTCCTATGTATATTTATAAACAATATTGAACCCATAATCCCCATGTAGAAAAATAATGATATGCATAGTCCTATCAGAAATGGGCTAAATAGGTCCCTATGTATATTTATAAACAATATTTCACCCATCATCCCTACGTAGAAAAATACTTATATGCATATTCTTATCAGAAATTGGTTAAATATATTCCTATGTATGTTTAACTACAATATTCCATTCATAATCCCCATGTAAAAAAATAGTTATATGCATATTCTTATGAGAAATGGGTTTAATAGGTTACTATGTATATTTAAAAACAGTATTCCACCAATAATCCCTATGTAGAAAAATAATTATATGCATACTTGTATCAAAAATGGGTTAAATAGCGTCCTATGTATATTTATAAACAATATTCCACCCATAATCCCCATGTAGAAAAATAATTTTATGCATATTCATAACAGAAATATGTTTAATATGTTCCTATGTAAATTAATAAACACTATTTCACCCATAATCCCTAGAAAAATACTTATATACATATTCTTATCAGAAATTGGGTTAACTATGTGCCTATGTATATTTATAAACAATATTCCACCCATAATCCCCATGTAGAAAAATAATTATACTCGTATTCTTATCAGAAATGGGTTAAATATATTCCTTTGTATGTTTAACTAGAATGAATATTCCATTCATAATCCCTATGTTTAACTAGAATGAATATTCCATTCATAATCCCTATGTAGAAAAATAATTATATGCATATTCTTATCAGAAATGGGTTAAATAGGTTCCTATGTATATTTTTTAAACAATTTCGCACTATAATCCCCATGCAGAAAAAATATTATATGCATATTCTTATCAGAAATGCTTTAATTAGGTTCCTATGTATATTTATAAACAATATTTCACCCATAATCCCTGTGTAGAAAAATACTTATATGCATATTCTTATCAGAAATTGGTTAAATAGGGTCCTATGTATGTATATAAACAATATTCCACCAATAATCCCCATGTAGAAAAAAAATTATATGCATATTCTTATCAGAAATGCTTTAATTAGGTTCCTATGTATATTTATAAACAATATTCCACCCATAACCCCATATAGAAAAAAAATGATATGCATAATCTTATCAGAAATGGCTTAAATACGTTCCTATGTATATTTATAAACAATATTCCACCCATAATAGATATGTAGAAAAATAATTATATGCGTATTTTTATAAGAAATTGGATAAATATATTCCTATGTATGTTTAAAAACAATATTCCATCCATAATCCCCATGTAGAAAAATAATTATATGCATATTCTTATGAGAAATGGGTTAAATAGGTTACTATGTATATTTACAAACATTATTCCACCCATAATCCCCATGTAGAGAAATAATTGTGTGCATATTCTTATCAGAAATGGGTTAATTAGGTTACTATGTATATTTATAAACAATATTCCACCCATAATCCCCATGTAGAAAAATAATGTTATGCATATTCATATCAGAAATAGGTTTAATATGTTCCTATGTAAATGTATAAACAATATTCCACCCATAATCCACATGTAGAAAAATAATTATATGCATATTCTTATCAGAAATGGCTTAAATACGTTCCTATGTATATTTATAAACAATATTCCACCCATAATCCATATGTAATAAAATAATTATATGTGTATTTTTATAAGAAATTGGATAAATATATTCCTATGTATGTTTAAGAAACAATATTCCATCCATAATCCCCATGTAGAAAAATAATTATATGTATATTCTTGTGAGAAATGGGTTAAAAAGTTACTATGTATATTTAAAAACAGTATTCCGCCATTAATCCCTATGTAGAAAATAATTATATGCATGTTCTTACCAGAAATGGGTTAAATCAGTTCCTATGTATATTTATAAACAATATTCCACCTATAATCCCCATACTGAAAAATAATTATATGCATATACTTATCAGAAATGGGTTAAATAGGTTACTATGTATATTTATAAACAATATTCCACCCATAATCCCCATGTAGAAAAATAATGTTATGCATATTCATATCAGAAATAGGTTTAATATGTTCCTATGTAAATGTATAAACAATATTCCACCCATAATCCCCATGTAGAAATATAATTATATGCATATTCTTATCAGAAATGGCTTAAATACGTTCCTATGTATATTTATAAACAATATTCCACAAACAATCCACATGTAGAAAAATAATTATATTCATATTCTTATCAGAAATGGGTTTAATATATTCCTAATTAGGTTCCTATGTATATTTATAAACAATATTTCACCCATAATCCCTATGTAGAAAAATACTTATATGCATATTCTTATCACAAATTGGTTAAATAGGGTCCTATGTATGTATATAAACAATATTCCACCAATAATCCCCATGTAGAAATAAATTATATGCATATTCTTATCAGAAATTCTTTAATTAGGTTCCTATGTATATTTATAAACAATATTCCTCCCATAATCCAAATGTAGAAAAATAATTATATGTTTATTTTTATAAGAAATGGGATAAATGGGATAAATATATTCCTATGTATGTTTAACAACAATATTCCATCCATAATCCCCATGTAGAAAAATAATTATATGCATATTCTTATGAGAAATGGGTTAAATAGGTTACTATGTATATTTATAAACAATATTCCACCCATAATCCCCATGTAGAAAAATAATGTTATGCATATTCATATCAGAAATAGGTTTAATATGTTCCTATGTAAATGTATCAAAAATATTCCACCCATAATCCCCATGTAGAAAAATAATTATATGCATATTCTTATCAGAAATGGCTTAAACGCGTTCCTATGTATATTTATAAACAATATTCAACCCATAATCCACATATAGCAATATGATTAGATGCACATTCATATATCAGAAATAGGTTTAATATGTTGCTATGTAAATTTATAAACAATATTCCATCCATAATCCCCATGTAAAAAAATAATTATATGCATATTGTTAACAGAAATGGGTTAAATAGGTTACAATGTATATTGATAAACAATATTCCACCCATAATCCATATGTAGAAAAATAATGATATGCGTATTTTTGTAAGCAATGGCATAAATAGGTTCCTATATATATTTATAAACAATATTCTAACTATAATCCCCATGTAGAAAAATAATTATATGCATATTCTTAATAGAAAATTGGTTAAATAGGTCCTATGTATATTTATAAACAATATTGAACCCATAATCCCCATGTAGAAAAATAATGATATGCATAGTCTTATCAGAAATGGGCTAAATAGGTCCCTATGTATATTTATAAACAATATTTCACCTATCATCCCTACGTAGAAAAATACTTATATGCATATTCTTATCAGAAATTGGTTAAATATATTCCTATGTATGTTTAACTACAATATTCCATTCATAATCCCCATGTAAAAAAATAGTTATATGCATATTCTTATGAGAAATGGGTTTAATAGGTTACTATGTATATTTAAAAACAGTATTCCACCAATAATCCCTATGTAGAAAAATAATTATATGCATACTTGTATCAAAAATGGGTTAAATAGCGTCCTATGTACATTTATAAACAATATTCCACCCATAATCCCCATGTAGAAAAATAATTTTATGCATATTCATAACAGAAATATGTTTAATATGTTCCTATGTAAATTAATAAACACTATTTCACCCATAATCCCTAGAAAAATACTTATATACATATTCTTATCAGAAATTGGGTTAACTATGTGCCTATGTATATTTATAAACAATATTCCACCCATAATCCCCATGTAGAAAAATAATTATATTCGTATTCTTATCAGAAATGGGTTAAATATATTCCTTTGTATGTTTAACTAGAATGAATATTCCATTCATAATCCCTATGTTTAACTAGAATGAATATTCCATTCATAATCCCTATGTAGAAAAATAATTATATGCATATTCTTATCAGAAATGGGTTAAATAGGTTCCTATGTATATTTTTTAAACAATTTCCCACTATAATCCCCATGCAGAAAAAATATATTATATGCATATTCTTATCAGAAATGCTTTAATTAGGTTCCTATGTATATTTATAAACAATATTTCACCCATAATCCCTGTGTAGAAAAATACTTATATGCATATTCTTATCAGAAATTGGTTAAATAGGGTCCTATGTATGTATATAAACAATATTCCACCAATAATCCCCATGTAGAAAAAAAATTATATGCATATTCTTATCAGAAATGCTTTAATTAGGTTCCTATGTATATTTATAAACAATATTCCACCCATAACCCCATATAGAAAAAAAATGATATGCATAATCTTATCAGAAATGGCTTAAATACGTTCCTATGTATATTTATAAACAATATTCCACCCATAATAGATATGTAGAAAAATAATTATATGCGTATTTTTATAAGAAATTGGATAAATATATTCCTATGTATGTTTAAAAACAATATTCCATCCATAATCCCCATGTAGAAAAATAATTATATGCATATTCTTATGAGAAATGGGTTAAATAGGTTACTATGTATATTTACAAACATTATTCCACCCATAATCCCCATGTAGAGAAATAATTGTGTGCATATTCTTATCAGAAATGGGTTAATTAGGTTACTATGTATATTTATAAACAATATTCCACCCATAATCCCCATGTAGAAAAATAATGTTATGCATATTCATATCAGAAATAGGTTTAATATGTTCCTATGTAAATGTATAAACAATATTCCACCCATAATCCACATGTAGAAAAATAATTATATGCATATTCTTATCAGAAATGGCTTAAATACGTTCCTATGTATATTTATAAACAATATTCCACCCATAATCCATATGTAATAAAATAATTATATGTGTATTTTTATAAGAAATTGGATAAATATATTCCTATGTATGTTTAAGAAACAATATTCCATCCATAATCCCCATGTAGAAAAATAATTATATGTATATTCTTGTGAGAAATGGGTTAAAAAGTTACTATGTATATTTAAAAACAGTATTCCGCCATTAATCCCTATGTAGAAAATAATTATATGCATGTTCTTACCAGAAATGGGTTAAATCAGTTCCTATGTATATTTATAAACAATATTCCACCTATAATCCCCATACTGAAAAATAATTATATGCATATACTTATCAGAAATGGGTTAAATAGGTTACTATGTATATTTATAAACAATATTCCACCCATAACCCCATATAGAAAAAAAATTATATGCATAATCTTATCAGAAATGGCTTAAATACGTTCCTATGTATATTTATAAACAATATTCCACCCATAATATATATGTAGAAAAATAATTATATGCATATTTTTATAAGAAATTGGATAAATATATTCCTATGTATGTTTAAAAACAATATTCCATCCATAATCCCCATGTAGAAAAATAATTATATGCATATTCTTATGAGAAATGGGTTAAATAGGTTACTATGTATATTTACAAACATTATTCCACCCATAATCCCCATGTAGAGAAATAATTATGTGCATATTCTTATCAGAAATGGGTTAAATAGGTTACTATGTATATTTATAAACAATATTCCACCCATAATCCCCATGTAGAAAAATAATTATATGCATATTCTTAATAGAAAATTGGTTAAATAGGTCCTATGTATATTTATAAACAATATTGAACCCATAATCCCCATGTAGAAAAATAATGATATGCATATTCTTATCAGAAATGGGCTAAATAGGTCCCTATGTATATTTATAAACAATATTTCACCCATCATCCCTACGTAGAAAAATACTTATATGCATATTCTTATCAGAAATTGGTTAAATATATTCCTATGTATGTTTAACTACAATATTCCATTCATAATCCCCATGTAAAAAAATAGTTATATGCATATTCTTATGAGAAATGGGTTTAATAGGTTACTATGTATATTTAAAAACAGTATTCCACCAATAATCCCTATGTAGAAAAATAATTATATGCATATTTGTATCAAAAATGGGTTAAATAGCGTCCTATGTATATTTATAAACAATATTCCACCCATAATCCCCATGTAGAAAAATAATTTTATGCATATTCATAACAGAAATATGTTTAATATGTTCCTATGTAAATTAATAAACACTATTTCACCCATAATCCCTAGAAAAATACTTATATACATATTCTTATCAGAAATTGGGTTAACTATGTGCCTATGTATATTTATAAACAATATTCCACCCATAATCCCCATGTAGAAAAATAATTATACTCGTATTCTTATCAGAAATGGGTTAAATATATTCCTTTGTATGTTTAACTAGAATGAATATTCCATTCATAATCCCTATGTTTAACTAGAATGAATATTCCATTCATAATCCCTATGTAGAAAAATAATTATATGCATATTCTTATCAGAAATGGGTTAAATAGGTTCCTATGTATATTTTTTAAACAATTTCGCACTATAATCCCCATGCAGAAAAAATATTATATGCATATTCTTATCAGAAATGCTTTAATTAGGTTCCTATGTATATTTATAAACAATATTTCACCCATAATCCCTGTGTAGAAAAATACTTATATGCATATTCTTATCAGAAATTGGTTAAATAGGGTCCTATGTATGTATATAAACAATATTCCACCAATAATCCCCATGTAGAAAAAAAATTATATGCATATTCTTATCAGAAATGCTTTAATTAGGTTCCTATGTATATTTATAAACAATATTCCACCCATAACCCCATATAGAAAAAAAATGATATGCATAATCTTATCAGAAATGGCTTAAATACGTTCCTATGTATATTTATAAACAATATTCCACCCATAATAGATATGTAGAAAAATAATTATATGCGTATTTTTATAAGAAATTGGATAAATATATTCCTATGTATGTTTAAAAACAATATTCCATCCATAATCCCCATGTAGAAAAATAATTATATGCATATTCTTATGAGAAATGGGTTAAATAGGTTACTATGTATATTTACAAACATTATTCCACCCATAATCCCCATGTAGAGAAATAATTGTGTGCATATTCTTATCAGAAATGGGTTAATTAGGTTACTATGTATATTTATAAACAATATTCCACCCATAATCCCCATGTAGAAAAATAATGTTATGCATATTCATATCAGAAATAGGTTTAATATGTTCCTATGTAAATGTATAAACAATATTCCACCCATAATCCACATGTAGAAAAATAATTATATGCATATTCTTATCAGAAATGGCTTAAATACGTTCCTATGTATATTTATAAACAATATTCCACCCATAATCCATATGTAATAAAATAATTATATGTGTATTTTTATAAGAAATTGGATAAATATATTCCTATGTATGTTTAAGAAACAATATTCCATCCATAATCCCCATGTAGAAAAATAATTATATGTATATTCTTGTGAGAAATGGGTTAAAAAGTTACTATGTATATTTAAAAACAGTATTCCGCCATTAATCCCTATGTAGAAAATAATTATATGCATGTTCTTACCAGAAATGGGTTAAATCAGTTCCTATGTATATTTATAAACAATATTCCACCTATAATCCCCATACTGAAAAATAATTATATGCATATACTTATCAGAAATGGGTTAAATAGGTTACTATGTATATTTATAAACAATATTCCACCCATAATCCCCATGTAGAAAAATAATGTTATGCATATTCATATCAGAAATAGGTTTAATATGTTCCTATGTAAATGTATAAACAATATTCCACCCATAATCCCCATGTAGAAATATAATTATATGCATATTCTTATCAGAAATGGCTTAAATACGTTCCTATGTATATTTATAAACAATATTCCACAAACAATCCACATGTAGAAAAATAATTATATTCATATTCTTATCAGAAATGGGTTTAATATATTCCTAATTAGGTTCCTATGTATATTTATAAACAATATTTCACAATCCCTATGTAGAAAAATACTTATATGCATATTCTTATCACAAATTGGTTAAATAGGGTCCTATGTATGTATATAAACAATATTCCACCAATAATCCCCATGTAGAAATAAATTATATGCATATTCTTATCAGAAATTCTTTAATTAGGTTCCTATGTATATTTATAAACAATATTCCTCCCATAATCCAAATGTAGAAAAATAATTATATGTTTATTTTTATAAGAAATGGGATAAATGGGATAAATATATTCCTATGTATGTTTAACAACAATATTCCATCCATAATCCCCATGTAGAAAAATAATTATATGCATATTCTTATGAGAAATGGGTTAAATAGGTTACTATGTATATTTATAAACAATATTCCACCCATAATCCCCATGTAGAAAAATAATGTTATGCATATTCATATCAGAAATAGGTTTAATATGTTCCTATGTAAATGTATCAAAAATATTCCACCCATAATCCCCATGTAGAAAAATAATTATATGCATATTCTTATCAGAAATGGCTTAAACGCGTTCCTATGTATATTTATAAACAATATTCAACCCATAATCCACATATAGCAATATGATTAGATGCACATTCATATCAGATGCACATTCATATCAGAAATAGGTTTAATATGTTGCTATGTAAATTTATAAACAATATTCCATCCATAATCCCCATGTAAAAAAATAATTATATGCATATTGTTAACAGAAATGGGTTAAATAGGTTACAATGTATATTGATAAACAATATTCCACCCATAATCCATATGTAGAAAAATAATGATATGCGTATTTTTGTAAGCAATGGCATAAATAGGTTCCTATATATATTTATAAACAATATTCTAACTATAATCCCCATGTAGAAAAATAATTATATGCATATTCTTAATAGAAAATTGGTTAAATAGGTCCTATGTATATTTATAAACAATATTGAACCCATAATCCCCATGTAGAAAAATAATGATATGCATAGTCCTATCAGAAATGGGCTAAATAGGTCCCTATGTATATTTATAAACAATATTTCACCCATCATCCCTACGTAGAAAAATACTTATATGCATATTCTTATCAGAAATTGGTTAAATATATTCCTATGTATGTTTAACTACAATATTCCATTCATAATCCCCATGTAAAAAAATAGTTATATGCATATTCTTATGAGAAATGGGTTTAATAGGTTACTATGTATATTTAAAAACAGTATTCCACCAATAATCCCTATGTAGAAAAATAATTATATGCATACTTGTATCAAAAATGGGTTAAATAGCGTCCTATGTATATTTATAAACAATATTCCACCCATAATCCCCATGTAGAAAAATAATTTTATGCATATTCATAACAGAAATATGTTTAATATGTTCCTATGTAAATTAATAAACACTATTTCACCCATAATCCCTAGAAAAATACTTATATACATATTCTTATCAGAAATTGGGTTAACTATGTGCCTATGTATATTTATAAACAATATTCCACCCATAATCCCCATGTAGAAAAATAATTATACTCGTATTCTTATCAGAAATGGGTTAAATATATTCCTTTGTATGTTTAACTAGAATGAATATTCCATTCATAATCCCTATGTTTAACTAGAATGAATATTCCATTCATAATCCCTATGTAGAAAAATAATTATATGCATATTCTTATCAGAAATGGGTTAAATAGGTTCCTATGTATATTTTTTAAACAATTTCGCACTATAATCCCCATGCAGAAAAAATATTATATGCATATTCTTATCAGAAATGCTTTAATTAGGTTCCTATGTATATTTATAAACAATATTTCACCCATAATCCCTGTGTAGAAAAATACTTATATGCATATTCTTATCAGAAATTGGTTAAATAGGGTCCTATGTATGTATATAAACAATATTCCACCAATAATCCCCATGTAGAAAAAAAATTATATGCATATTCTTATCAGAAATGCTTTAATTAGGTTCCTATGTATATTTATAAACAATATTCCACCCATAACCCCATATAGAAAAAAAATGATATGCATAATCTTATCAGAAATGGCTTAAATACGTTCCTATGTATATTTATAAACAATATTCCACCCATAATAGATATGTAGAAAAATAATTATATGCGTATTTTTATAAGAAATTGGATAAATATATTCCTATGTATGTTTAAAAACAATATTCCATCCATAATCCCCATGTAGAAAAATAATTATATGCATATTCTTATGAGAAATGGGTTAAATAGGTTACTATGTATATTTACAAACATTATTCCACCCATAATCCCCATGTAGAGAAATAATTGTGTGCATATTCTTATCAGAAATGGGTTAATTAGGTTACTATGTATATTTATAAACAATATTCCACCCATAATCCCCATGTAGAAAAATAATGTTATGCATATTCATATCAGAAATAGGTTTAATATGTTCCTATGTAAATGTATAAACAATATTCCACCCATAATCCACATGTAGAAAAATAATTATATGCATATTCTTATCAGAAATGGCTTAAATACGTTCCTATGTATATTTATAAACAATATTCCACCCATAATCCATATGTAATAAAATAATTATATGTGTATTTTTATAAGAAATTGGATAAATATATTCCTATGTATGTTTAAGAAACAATATTCCATCCATAATCCCCATGTAGAAAAATAATTATATGTATATTCTTGTGAGAAATGGGTTAAAAAGTTACTATGTATATTTAAAAACAGTATTCCGCCATTAATCCCTATGTAGAAAATAATTATATGCATGTTCTTACCAGAAATGGGTTAAATCAGTTCCTATGTATATTTATAAACAATATTCCACCTATAATCCCCATACTAAAAAATAATTATATGCATATACTTATCAGAAATGGGTTAAATAGGTTACTATGTATATTTATAAACAATATTCCACCCATAATCCCCATGTAGAAAAATAATGTTATGCATATTCATATCAGAAATAGGTTTAATATGTTCCTATGTAAATGTATAAACAATATTCCACCCATAATCCCCATGTAGAAATATAATTATATGCATATTCTTATCAGAAATGGCTTAAATACGTTCCTATGTATATTTATAAACAATATTCCACAAACAATCCACATGTAGAAAAATAATTATATTCATATTCTTATCAGAAATGGGTTTAATATATTCCTAATTAGGTTCCTATGTATATTTATAAACAATATTTCACAATCCCTATGTAGAAAAATACTTATATGCATATTCTTATCACAAATTGGTTAAATAGGGTCCTATGTATGTATATAAACAATATTCCACCAATAATCCCCATGTAGAAATAAATTATATGCATATTCTTATCAGAAATTCTTTAATTAGGTTCCTATGTATATTTATAAACAATATTCCTCCCATAATCCAAATGTAGAAAAATAATTATATGTTTATTTTTATAAGAAATGGGATAAATGGGATAAATATATTCCTATGTATGTTTAACAACAATATTCCATCCATAATCCCCATGTAGAAAAATAATTATATGCATATTCTTATGAGAAATGGGTTAAATAGGTTACTATGTATATTTATAAACAATATTCCACCCATAATCCCCATGTAGAAAAATAATGTTATGCATATTCATATCAGAAATAGGTTTAATATGTTCCTATGTAAATGTATCAAAAATATTCCACCCATAATCCCCATGTAGAAAAATAATTATATGCATATTCTTATCAGAAATGGCTTAAACGCGTTCCTATGTATATTTATAAACAATATTCAACCCATAATCCACATATAGCAATATGATTAGATGCACATTCATATCAGAAATAGGTTTAATATGTTGCTATGTAAATTTATAAACAATATTCCATCCATAATCCCCATGTAAAAAAATAATTATATGCATATTGTTAACAGAAATGGGTTAAATAGGTTACAATGTATATTGATAAACAATATTCCACCCATAATCCATATGTAGAAAAATAATGATATGCGTATTTTTGTAAGCAATGGCATAAATAGGTTCCTATATATATTTATAAACAATATTCTAACTATAATCCCCATGTAGAAAAATAATTATATGCATATTCTTAATAGAAAATTGGTTAAATAGGTCCTATGTATATTTATAAACAATATTGAACCCATAATCCCCATGTAGAAAAATAATGATATGCATAGTCTTATCAGAAATGGGCTAAATAGGTCCCTATGTATATTTATAAACAATATTTCACCTATCATCCCTACGTAGAAAAATACTTATATGCATATTCTTATCAGAAATTGGTTAAATATATTCCTATGTATGTTTAACTACAATATTCCATTCATAATCCCCATGTAAAAAAATAGTTATATGCATATTCTTATGAGAAATGGGTTTAATAGGTTACTATGTATATTTAAAAACAGTATTCCACCAATAATCCCTATGTAGAAAAATAATTATATGCATACTTGTATCAAAAATGGGTTAAATAGCGTCCTATGTACATTTATAAACAATATTCCACCCATAATCCCCATGTAGAAAAATAATTTTATGCATATTCATAACAGAAATATGTTTAATATGTTCCTATGTAAATTAATAAACACTATTTCACCCATAATCCCTAGAAAAATACTTATATACATATTCTTATCAGAAATTGGGTTAACTATGTGCCTATGTATATTTATAAACAATATTCCACCCATAATCCCCATGTAGAAAAATAATTATATTCGTATTCTTATCAGAAATGGGTTAAATATATTCCTTTGTATGTTTAACTAGAATGAATATTCCATTCATAATCCCTATGTTTAACTAGAATGAATATTCCATTCATAATCCCTATGTAGAAAAATAATTATATGCATATTCTTATCAGAAATGGGTTAAATAGGTTCCTATGTATATTTTTTAAACAATTTCCCACTATAATCCCCATGCAGAAAAAATATATTATATGCATATTCTTATCAGAAATGCTTTAATTAGGTTCCTATGTATATTTATAAACAATATTTCACCCATAATCCCTGTGTAGAAAAATACTTATATGCATATTCTTATCAGAAATTGGTTAAATAGGGTCCTATGTATGTATATAAACAATATTCCACCAATAATCCCCATGTAGAAAAAAAATTATATGCATATTCTTATCAGAAATGCTTTAATTAGGTTCCTATGTATATTTATAAACAATATTCCACCCATAACCCCATATAGAAAAAAAATGATATGCATAATCTTATCAGAAATGGCTTAAATACGTTCCTATGTATATTTATAAACAATATTCCACCCATAATAGATATGTAGAAAAATAATTATATGCGTATTTTTATAAGAAATTGGATAAATATATTCCTATGTATGTTTAAAAACAATATTCCATCCATAATCCCCATGTAGAAAAATAATTATATGCATATTCTTATGAGAAATGGGTTAAATAGGTTACTATGTATATTTACAAACATTATTCCACCCATAATCCCCATGTAGAGAAATAATTGTGTGCATATTCTTATCAGAAATGGGTTAATTAGGTTACTATGTATATTTATAAACAATATTCCACCCATAATCCCCATGTAGAAAAATAATGTTATGCATATTCATATCAGAAATAGGTTTAATATGTTCCTATGTAAATGTATAAACAATATTCCACCCATAATCCACATGTAGAAAAATAATTATATGCATATTCTTATCAGAAATGGCTTAAATACGTTCCTATGTATATTTATAAACAATATTCCACCCATAATCCATATGTAATAAAATAATTATATGTGTATTTTTATAAGAAATTGGATAAATATATTCCTATGTATGTTTAAGAAACAATATTCCATCCATAATCCCCATGTAGAAAAATAATTATATGTATATTCTTGTGAGAAATGGGTTAAAAAGTTACTATGTATATTTAAAAACAGTATTCCGCCATTAATCCCTATGTAGAAAATAATTATATGCATGTTCTTACCAGAAATGGGTTAAATCAGTTCCTATGTATATTTATAAACAATATTCCACCTATAATCCCCATACTGAAAAATAATTATATGCATATACTTATCAGAAATGGGTTAAATAGGTTACTATGTATATTTATAAACAATATTCCACCCATAACCCCATATAGAAAAAAAATTATATGCATAATCTTATCAGAAATGGCTTAAATACGTTCCTATGTATATTTATAAACAATATTCCACCCATAATATATATGTAGAAAAATAATTATATGCATATTTTTATAAGAAATTGGATAAATATATTCCTATGTATGTTTAAAAACAATATTCCATCCATAATCCCCATGTAGAAAAATAATTATATGCATATTCTTATGAGAAATGGGTTAAATAGGTTACTATGTATATTTACAAACATTATTCCACCCATAATCCCCATGTAGAGAAATAATTATGTGCATATTCTTATCAGAAATGGGTTAAATAGGTTACTATGTATATTTATAAACAATATTCCACCCATAATCCCCATGTAGAAAAATAATTATATGCATATTCTTAATAGAAAATTGGTTAAATAGGTCCTATGTATATTTATAAACAATATTGAACCCATAATCCCCATGTAGAAAAATAATGATATGCATATTCTTATCAGAAATGGGCTAAATAGGTCCCTATGTATATTTATAAACAATATTTCACCCATCATCCCTACGTAGAAAAATACTTATATGCATATTCTTATCAGAAATTGGTTAAATATATTCCTATGTATGTTTAACTACAATATTCCATTCATAATCCCCATGTAAAAAAATAGTTATATGCATATTCTTATGAGAAATGGGTTTAATAGGTTACTATGTATATTTAAAAACAGTATTCCACCAATAATCCCTATGTAGAAAAATAATTATATGCATATTTGTATCAAAAATGGGTTAAATAGCGTCCTATGTATATTTATAAACAATATTCCACCCATAATCCCCATGTAGAAAAATAATTTTATGCATATTCATAACAGAAATATGTTTAATATGTTCCTATGTAAATTAATAAACACTATTTCACCCATAATCCCTAGAAAAATACTTATATACATATTCTTATCAGAAATTGGGTTAACTATGTGCCTATGTATATTTATAAACAATATTCCACCCATAATCCCCATGTAGAAAAATAATTATACTCGTATTCTTATCAGAAATGGGTTAAATATATTCCTTTGTATGTTTAACTAGAATGAATATTCCATTCATAATCCCTATGTTTAACTAGAATGAATATTCCATTCATAATCCCTATGTAGAAAAATAATTATATGCATATTCTTATCAGAAATGGGTTAAATAGG
The DNA here is from genome assembly GCF_042186555.1 of Aquarana catesbeiana. Classification (NCBI taxonomy): domain Eukaryota; kingdom Metazoa; phylum Chordata; class Amphibia; order Anura; family Ranidae; genus Aquarana; species Aquarana catesbeiana. The sequence goes on along the minus strand of NC_133325.1, from coordinate 531,963,619 downwards.
TTCCTATGTATATTTTTTAAACAATTTCGCACTATAATCCCCATGCAGAAAAAATATTATATGCATATTCTTATCAGAAATGCTTTAATTAGGTTCCTATGTATATTTATAAACAATATTTCACCCATAATCCCTGTGTAGAAAAATACTTATATGCATATTCTTATCAGAAATTGGTTAAATAGGGTCCTATGTATGTATATAAACAATATTCCACCAATAATCCCCATGTAGAAAAAAAATTATATGCATATTCTTATCAGAAATGCTTTAATTAGGTTCCTATGTATATTTATAAACAATATTCCACCCATAACCCCATATAGAAAAAAAATGATATGCATAATCTTATCAGAAATGGCTTAAATACGTTCCTATGTATATTTATAAACAATATTCCACCCATAATAGATATGTAGAAAAATAATTATATGCGTATTTTTATAAGAAATTGGATAAATATATTCCTATGTATGTTTAAAAACAATATTCCATCCATAATCCCCATGTAGAAAAATAATTATATGCATATTCTTATGAGAAATGGGTTAAATAGGTTACTATGTATATTTACAAACATTATTCCACCCATAATCCCCATGTAGAGAAATAATTGTGTGCATATTCTTATCAGAAATGGGTTAATTAGGTTACTATGTATATTTATAAACAATATTCCACCCATAATCCCCATGTAGAAAAATAATGTTATGCATATTCATATCAGAAATAGGTTTAATATGTTCCTATGTAAATGTATAAACAATATTCCACCCATAATCCACATGTAGAAAAATAATTATATGCATATTCTTATCAGAAATGGCTTAAATACGTTCCTATGTATATTTATAAACAATATTCCACCCATAATCCATATGTAATAAAATAATTATATGTGTATTTTTATAAGAAATTGGATAAATATATTCCTATGTATGTTTAAGAAACAATATTCCATCCATAATCCCCATGTAGAAAAATAATTATATGTATATTCTTGTGAGAAATGGGTTAAAAAGTTACTATGTATATTTAAAAACAGTATTCCGCCATTAATCCCTATGTAGAAAATAATTATATGCATGTTCTTACCAGAAATGGGTTAAATCAGTTCCTATGTATATTTATAAACAATATTCCACCTATAATCCCCATACTGAAAAATAATTATATGCATATACTTATCAGAAATGGGTTAAATAGGTTACTATGTATATTTATAAACAATATTCCACCCATAATCCCCATGTAGAAAAATAATGTTATGCATATTCATATCAGAAATAGGTTTAATATGTTCCTATGTAAATGTATAAACAATATTCCACCCATAATCCCCATGTAGAAATATAATTATATGCATATTCTTATCAGAAATGGCTTAAATACGTTCCTATGTATATTTATAAACAATATTCCACAAACAATCCACATGTAGAAAAATAATTATATTCATATTCTTATCAGAAATGGGTTTAATATATTCCTAATTAGGTTCCTATGTATATTTATAAACAATATTTCACAATCCCTATGTAGAAAAATACTTATATGCATATTCTTATCACAAATTGGTTAAATAGGGTCCTATGTATGTATATAAACAATATTCCACCAATAATCCCCATGTAGAAATAAATTATATGCATATTCTTATCAGAAATTCTTTAATTAGGTTCCTATGTATATTTATAAACAATATTCCTCCCATAATCCAAATGTAGAAAAATAATTATATGTTTATTTTTATAAGAAATGGGATAAATGGGATAAATATATTCCTATGTATGTTTAACAACAATATTCCATCCATAATCCCCATGTAGAAAAATAATTATATGCATATTCTTATGAGAAATGGGTTAAATAGGTTACTATGTATATTTATAAACAATATTCCACCCATAATCCCCATGTAGAAAAATAATGTTATGCATATTCATATCAGAAATAGGTTTAATATGTTCCTATGTAAATGTATCAAAAATATTCCACCCATAATCCCCATGTAGAAAAATAATTATATGCATATTCTTATCAGAAATGGCTTAAACGCGTTCCTATGTATATTTATAAACAATATTCAACCCATAATCCACATATAGCAATATGATTAGATGCACATTCATATCAGAAATAGGTTTAATATGTTGCTATGTAAATTTATAAACAATATTCCATCCATAATCCCCATGTAAAAAAATAATTATATGCATATTGTTAACAGAAATGGGTTAAATAGGTTACAATGTATATTGATAAACAATATTCCACCCATAATCCATATGTAGAAAAATAATGATATGCGTATTTTTGTAAGCAATGGCATAAATAGGTTCCTATATATATTTATAAACAATATTCTAACTATAATCCCCATGTAGAAAAATAATTATATGCATATTCTTAATAGAAAATTGGTTAAATAGGTCCTATGTATATTTATAAACAATATTGAACCCATAATCCCCATGTAGAAAAATAATGATATGCATAGTCCTATCAGAAATGGGCTAAATAGGTCCCTATGTATATTTATAAACAATATTTCACCCATCATCCCTACGTAGAAAAATACTTATATGCATATTCTTATCAGAAATTGGTTAAATATATTCCTATGTATGTTTAACTACAATATTCCATTCATAATCCCCATGTAAAAAAATAGTTATATGCATATTCTTATGAGAAATGGGTTTAATAGGTTACTATGTATATTTAAAAACAGTATTCCACCAATAATCCCTATGTAGAAAAATAATTATATGCATACTTGTATCAAAAATGGGTTAAATAGCGTCCTATGTACATTTATAAACAATATTCCACCCATAATCCCCATGTAGAAAAATAATGATATGCATATTCATATGAGAAATGGGTTAAATAGGTTACTATGTATATTTAAAAACAGTATTCCACCTATAATCCCCATGTAGAAAATAATTATATGCATATTCTTATGTGAAATGGGTAAATAAGTTACTATGTATATTTATAAACAATATTCCACCCATAATCCCCATGTAGAAAAATAATTAAATGCATATTCATATCAGAAATAGGTTTAATATGTTCCTATGTAAATGTATAAACAATATTCCATCCATAATCCCCATGTAGAAAAATAATTATATGCATATTCTTATGAGAAATGGGTTAAATAGGTTACTATGTATATTTACAAACATTATTCCACCCATAATCCCCATGTAGATAAATAATTATATGCATATTTTTTATAAGAAATGGGATAAATAGGTTCCTATATATATTGCTAAACAATATTCTATCTATAATCCCCATGTAGAAAAATGATTATATGCATATTCTTATCAGAAATTGGTTAAATAGGTCCTATGTATATTTATAAACAATATTCAATCCATAATCCCCATATAGCAAAATAATTATATGCATGTTCAAACAGAAATAGGTTTAATATGTTGCTAAGTATATTTATAAACAATATTCCACCCATAATCCCCATGTAGAAAAATAATGATATGCATATTCTTATCAGAAATTGGTTAAATATATTCCTATGTATGTTTAACTACAATATTCTATCCATAATTCCCATGTAGAAAAATAATTATCTGCATTTTCTCATGAGAAATGGGTTAAATAGGTTACTATGTATATTTTAAAACAGTATTTCACCCATAATCCCCATACAGAAAAATAATTAAATGCATATTCTTACCAGAAATGGGTTAAATAAGTTACTATGAATAATTATAAACAATATTCCACTCATAATCCCCATGTAGAAAAATAATTTTATTCATATTCATATCAGAAATAGGTTTAATATGTTTCTATGTAAATTAATAAACAATATTTCACCCATAATCCCTACGTAGTAAAATACTCATATACATATTCTTATCAGAAATGGGTGAAATATGTTCGTATGTATATTTATGAACAGTATTCCACCAATAGCCGCATATAGAAAAATAATTATATGCATATTCGTATCAGAAAATGGGTTAAATAGCGTCCTATGTATATTTATAAACAATATTCCACCCATAATTCCCATGTAGAAAAATAATTTTATGCATATTCATATCAGAAATATGTTTAATATGTTCCTATGTAAATTAACCACTTGACCACCGCCTCACGACGATTTACGTCGGCAAGGTGGCACGGACAGGCAAAATCACGTACATATACGTGATTTGCCTTCCGCGGGTGGGGGGGTCCGATCGGACCCCCCCGGTGCCCGAGGCTTCCGTCTTTTGTCCCACGGCGATCGGAGATGAGGGGGAGGCCATCCGTTCGTGGCCCCCCCCTCGCGATCGCCGCCGGCCAATCACATCATTCCTTTGCTGCTGTATGCTAAACAGCAGCAGAGGAAATGATATCATCTCTCAAAGGAAATGATGTCATATGTTCCTATGTAAATTAATAAACAATATTTCACCCATAATCCCTACGTAGTAAAATACTCATATACATATTCTTATCAGAAATGGGTGAAATACGTTACTATGTATATTTATAAACAATATTCAACTCATAATCCCCATATAGCAATATAATTATATGCGTATTCATATCAGAAATAGGTTTAATATGTTGCTATGTAAATATATAAACACTATTCCTTCTATAATCCCAATGTAAAAAAATAATTATATGCATATTCTTAACAGAAATGGGTTAAATAGGATACAATGTATATTTATAAACAATATTCCACCCATAATCCATATGTCGAAAAATAATGATATGCATATAGCCATCATTGGGATCGGTGGGAGCAATAGTAACCCATGATTGGTTTTAGCGGGAGAAATCGTGACCCACGTGTCAGTGGAAAAAATATATATATAAGCCCTGATAAAGTTGGTTGCGGGACATGTTAAGAGTATTATCTTATTAGTTATACATTAGGATACATTTTCTTTAAACATATCAAATATGGCAATGAGACAACACATTGACAATTTAAATCGGTTTCTTTAACCAAATTAATAGGCTACTGCTATTAGTGTTTTAGAGATAGTTGCATTACAGTAGATATATGCAAAGACATTGATATTTGTTGAGATAAAGCTTAAACACAAAATAGTGATCAATGGTAATCAAAAGCCGTGAGTCGGTTTATATAGAGATCGTTACAATCTGTCTTTCACAAGCAATTTGTTTTTAGAGGTAAGATATGTTGCATTTACGCTAAATTTAGCAATAAGAGAAGATAAGCTGTTGAACATCGTATTGTAATTGCGACTATGTATTTCGTCTTAATAAGTATTGGTAACTTATTTGTCCGACAATATTAACGTGAGACCTGCAACTTTATCTCAATGCTTGATGTTATCCTGACTTTATTTATGATAATGCATGAGTATTTAGGATTACGTTAATGAGATTGTGGAAGCAGAGAAGGAGAAGGAGAAGATGTATACCAGATTTAGAGTAATGCAAAAAATTAGCGAAATAATACACATCATTGGTGTCAGTCAGTAAACCAGTGCGTATTTTTATATTTTTTGAGAGATAATTGAGAGTATAATTGGACAGTTAACGAAGACTGGGGAAGTGCTGAAGTGCTGAAATACTGCAAATTTAACATTACTCAAGATAGCACTGATATCACCTAAATGTGAATTTGCATTACACTATCCGTTTTCAGTGGTTTTGCTATATCAGCAAAATATCAGAGTACAAATATATAGCGAAAAAGTTTTTATTTATTTATTTATTTATTTATTTATTTGAGTGGTTTGCGAGACATGTCAAGGAGGTTGAGACGATATACATTAGGATTATTTGATGTAGATGTTAAATAGATGCATAAAACATATCAAGTATAGCAGTAACACTTACCGAGAGACAGGTTTAAGCGCAAGTTGTTATTGTTTAGTTGTTAGTTGCGCTGTTGTTATTTGTCATAATAAAAGCCGAAATTATTACAACAGAGGGTCGGTAATTGTGATGAGATGATTCCTGCATAACATAAAATAAATCAAACTTTAGCACACATTGAGTCGGTTTTGTTTCAAGCAAATTTTCAGTATATCTTACATTAGATAAGGTTGCATTTATGCTAAATATAGTAAGACGAGACGATTGCTGTTGCATTTCAGGTTATATTGCACAATCGAAATCAGGATCAGGATTAGCACTGAGTTACCTCATATAAATTGAGTGACTATTGCATTTTAATGCAATAGTCACTCAATTTATATCAGCTATTTTGGTAAAAAGAGTAAAAAAAACAGAAATACTGTTTAGCTTAGATACGGTTTAGCTTAGACATTGCGGAGTTTAAGCATAGCATAGCTTTGTCAGACAGTTAGACTTGGTTTCGAGTAATTAAATAAAAACAGCAGTGAGACAAGCCCCACATGTCTGACGGATTGAATCGGATCCGCCCTAGTTGAATAATTCTTAAATTAGCACAGTGTGGCAAACCTGATTCTTTTTCTAACTTTGAAGATAGAAGACTTTAAGTGTTTTCATAGCTAACTTGAGAGTTTTCATAGCTTAGTTAATATATTTGAATTATGTTCAAAATACCAATATCAATATTGGGCTTTATTTTTAATGGCTGAGTCGGTTTCTATTCGTTTCTAATATTGTTATATTAGAAACGAATAGAAACCGACTCAAACCTATGCCGATATTGTCCTCTGTGTTTTTCTCTTTGCAATTCCGACATTCTGTCTTAATTTTGGTTATTGGCAACTATGTCTCCAACAGTATAAACCGTGAGCCCTGTAACTCTATTGCAAAGAATATATACTGGCTCAATGCTATCCTGACTTTAGTTATGCAACACGTTATGTTGTATGCAATTATGTTAATGCGACTATTCCTTAACCGATGTAAACCTCAATCTTTACACATTTTTATCAGGACCAGTGAAATAAATAGTACCCCATTGTTGTTGTGAGTGGGTAGAGGACCTTTGTAAAGGAACTAAAGGTGTCAGTGTGATTGGTGTGTTGTTCGTGTCAGTAGAGGAATATTTAAATCATCATTTGTGGAAGGAATAATGACTCATCAAGCGTTGTGGGTTCTCAGTGGAGAAATAATCATTGGTGTCAGTTAGAGGAACAGTGACCCATCATTTCTTATGAGAAATGGGTTAAATAGGTTACTATGTATATTTAAAAACAGTATTCCACCAATAATCCCTATGTAAAAAAATAGTTATATGTATATGCTTACCAGAAATGGGTTAAATAAGTTCCTATGTATATTTATAAACAATATTCCACCTATAATCCTCATACTGAAAAATAATTATATGCATATTTTTATCAGAAATGGGTTAAATAGGTTACTATGTATATTTATAAACAATATTCCACCCATAATCCTCATGTAGACACAAATAATGTTATGCATATTCATATCAAAAATAGGTTTAATATGTTCCTATGTAAATGTATAAACAATATTCCACCCATAATCCCCATGTAAGAAAATAATTATATGCATATTCTTAACAGAAATGGGTTAAATAGGTTACAATGTATGTAAACAATATTCCACCCATAATCCATATGTAGAAAAATAATGATAAGCATATTTTTATAAGAAATGGGATAAATAGGTTCCTATATATATTTATAAACAATATTCTATCTATAATCCCCATGTAGAAAAATGATCATATGCATATTCTTATCAGAAATTGGTTAAATATGTCCTATGTATTTTTAAAAACAATATTCACTCAATAATCTCCATATAGCAAAATAATTATATGCATGTTCAAACAGAAATAGGTTGATATGTCGCTATGTATAATAATTATATGCATATTCTTATCAGTAATGGGCTAAATAGGTTCCTATGTATATTTATAGACAATATTTCACCCATAATTGCTATGTAGAAAAATACTTACATGCATATTCTTATCAGAAATGGGTTAAATAGGTTCCTATGGTCATGATGCTCTTAGAATGACGGGGTGGAGAGGGACTGTTGGTTTCAAGAAGAGCAGACAGATTTAGATGTTATCAATGCAAGATTAGATATTTGGACAAACTTCTATGATGTTCCTACGTTGACATTGTGGTTAATGTTAGATATAAACAAATGATACTGAAAAATTTGCATTATTACAGTACCACAATGACACCTGGCCCTAAATGTGATTACCCTTAATGTGAAAGGACTTAACGTCCCGGAGAAGAGTCGGATGCTATTAAACGACATGAAGCGATTGAAAGCAGACATTGTGCTTCTACAAGAGACACACTTTAAGGACAACAAATTACCAATACTTAAAAACAGACACTACCCAACAGTATACCATTCTACCCACTCAGCAGACAAATCCAGGGGGGTCTCTATTCAGATTTCAGCAAAAGTTCCGTGGACCTTGACAGACAAAAAGACAGACACGATGGGGAGATTCCTGTTTTTAAAGGGCTCCATAGGTGGAGCTAAGGTGACCATCGCCAATTTTTATGCTCCAAACGTCCAACAAGACTATTTTGTGCAGAGACAATTAGACGCGCTCCAAAAATTCAATGAGGGCCAACTCATCCATTGGAGGTGATTTTAATGTCCCCCTACTTCCCGCAGAGGACACCTCTACAGGGTCCTCATCATTTACCAGAGGCACACGTAAGAGGATACAAGCTGCGCTCCACACACTACAGCTGGTGGATGTCTGGCGCCTCTTTCACCCGGGTGAAAGAGATTACTCCTTCTTCTCCCGGCCCCATCAAGCGTATTCACGCATTGATTTTTTCCTAATCCCTCAAAATCAATTACATGCGGTCAAAGGCTCGGCTATCGGTTCTATCACATGGTCAGACCACGCTCCAGTCTCAATGCAATACGCTCTAGCAGAATACTTTAGGGGACAAAGAAGCCCGTGGAGACTTAATGAAAGCCTCCTACAAAATCCAGATGTAGTTGCGGATGCGACTAAAGAAATCACACAGTATTTTCCACTCTAACCCCCCAGCCGATGTGGACGGGGGTTTGGTTTGGGAAGCACACAAGGCAGTGATCCGTGGATTGCTCATAAAGCATGGAGCACGCCTGAAAAAACAAAGAACTGCACAATTAACAACACTTTTAACTAAACTACGCAGCCTGGAAAAAGATCACAAACAGACACCGACCAGGGTGCGAGGCAATGAACTTTTCAATGACTTAGGCAAGGGGAAGGCGCTACACCACGACACATTACAGGCCCAAATTGCAGTGATTCCCAAAGAGGGTAAAGACCCGACGCAATGCGGGAGTTATCGCCCAATATCCCTTTTAAACACAGACCTAAAATTGTTTACTAAAATACTAGCCACCAGAATACAACAACAGATTCCTAACTTAATACATCTTGACCAAGTAGGCTTCGTCCAATCCAGGGAAGCTCGCGACAACACTACAAAAGTCTTGAACCTGCTCAATAAAGCCATCACAACTAACACACCGACGGTCTTCCTTAGCACAGATGCCGAGAAGGCATTCGATCGGGTAAACTGGTCATTTATGTTTGCCACTCTGAGACATATAGGCCTGGGAAGTAATATGCTGAATTGGATCTCTGCTATCTATACCACACCGTCAGCAAAAGTCAGGGTTAATGGAGTAACTTCAAACACCTTTGCAATCACGAACGGTACGCGACAGGGATGCCCACTATCACCCCTACTTTTTGCACTCTCACTAGAACCTTTCCTGTGCCACGTAAGACAAAATCCAGACATAACTGGGATACCCATCAACCAAATCCAACATAAAGTCTCTGCTTATGCGGACGATTTGATGTTTTCATTATCGAACCCGTTACTCTCACTCCCCAATCTGTTAAAAGAATTTACCACATATGGAGCCCTTTCCCACCTGAAAATTAATTTCGCGAAATCAGAAGCGATGGGGGTGGGGATTCAACCTACACAACTGACTCATCTCCAATCCAGCTTCAAGCTGATGTTGACGAATAAAGCCCAAAAATATCTGGGTACATTTATCCCTCCATCACTATCCCAGGTATATGAACTAAACTCCCCCCCATTGTTAGCAAAAATTAAAACGCTTCTGAACAACTGGCAAACCGGTCTCCACTCCTGGTTAGGCCGATGCAACATTTTGAAAATGTCCATACTACCAAAAATTCTATATTTAATGCAGGCCCTCCCTGTACGCATCCCCTCCATCTTTTTTAAGCGGGTACAAACAGCCTTCACAGACTTTGTTTGGGCAAAAAAAAAACCAAGACTCTCTAACAAACTATTGGTACTCCCCAAAGAAGACGGGGGTCTTGCACTACCAAACATCCGTGCATACTATCAAGCGGTACATCTAGGAAGGCTCGTAGACTGGTGTCGCCATCAAGAGACCAAGCTATGGACTCATATTGAACAATCTCACACCGCTATTCCACTAGGGGGCACTCCATGGTGTTATAAGGATATACCTGCAGATCTTAGACGCCACCCACTGATAGGCAACACGGCACGAATATGCTCACAATTAATTTCCCAGACGACTCTTACATCCCAAAATTCACCTCTATACCCCGTAATAAGTAACCCTCTGTTCAAACCGGGACTAGAAGACGGTTTCTTCCGGAAACTTGGGGAAGCAGGACTACACCTAGCATCCCATTATAGCAATGAGGGACATTGGAGAACGCATAAAGAACTCTCTGACCCAAATGGCGTATACCGGCTAGACTTTATACGAACACTCCAGTTGCGACACTTCCTCAGGTCTATACCGCCCCCTCCTGCGGAAAACGATAGAACTCTCACGACCCTGGAGACACTCCTTACAGGGACGGGAGCGTTGCCACACACATTATCGTTGACTTACAGGCTGGTAAACACTCCCCCTACAGACTTTGTCCCCCCGGGACTACTGAAATGGGAGGCGGAACTAGATTGTAGGTTTGACAACATAAAGAAACAACATATTCTCAGATTCACGCATAAATCATCTATATGCGCCAAGATCCAGGAAACAAATTACAAAATACTCTCCCGATGGTATAGAACTCCAGCATTATTGCATAAATTTTTCCCTATGACATCAGAAATGTGTTGGAGATGTCAGAGGGAAAAGGGAACCCTCTTACACATTTTCTGGTCTTGTCCCAAATTGGCACACTTCTGGGAAGTAGTGCGTGAAACAGTACAAAAATTCACGGACAGACCAATAACCGATGACCCCGCATTCTTTTTGCTACACGCTACTGACACCCCCGATAAGATCTATAAGAAGTCCGTGATACGCCACCTACTGGACGCAGCAAAAGCTTGCATCCCGGTTTGTTGGAAATCTCCTCTCCCGCCGTCCATTGATATGTGGTTGGAGAAAGTAGAAGAAATAAGGAAAATGGAAGACCTCATCCTGACGGCACAACATAGAGAAGAAACATTCTCTAAGACCTGGCAATTATGGACCATGTTCATCTACTCATCTGAGGGCCAAGCCCTAAAAAAGACCGACGACATCCCATGACCGCAAACTCATAACACACAACCGATACCTTCCAGACTAAATTGTCAAATATCTGACAAACTCAGATCGCATAAACAATATTCCACCCATCATCCTCATGTAGAAAAATAATGATATTCGTACTCTTATCAGAAATGGGTTAAATATATTCCTTTGTATGTTTAACTAGAATGAATATTCCATTCATAATCCCTATGTTTAACTAGAATGAATATTCCATTCATAATCCCTATGTAGAAGAATAATTATATGCATATTCTTATCAGAAATGGGTTAAATAGGTTCCTATGTATATTTTTTAAACAATTTCCCACTATAATCCCCATGTAGAAAAAAAATTATATGCATATTCTTATCAGAAAGGCTTTAATTAGGTTCCTATGTATATTTATAAACAATATTCCACCCATAACCCCATATAGAAAAAAAATTATATGCATAATCTTATCAGAAATGGCTTAAATACGTTCCTATGTATATTTATAAACAATATTCCACCCATAATCCATATGTAGAAAAATAATTATATGCGTATTTTTATAAGAAATTGGATAAATATATTCCTATGTATGTTTAAAAACAATATTCCATCCATAATCCCCATGTAGAAAAATAATTATATGCATATTCTTATGAGAAATGGGTTAAATAGGTTACTATGTATATTTACAAACATTATTCCACCCATAATCCCCATGTAGAGAAATAATTATGTGCATATTCTTATCAGGTTAAATCAGTTCCTATGTATATTTATAAACAATATTCCACCTATAATCCCCATACTGAATAATAATGACATGCATATACTTATCAGAAATGGGTTAAATAGGTTACTATGTATAAACAAGGTTACTATGTATAAACATAGGTTACTATGTATAAACAATATTCCACCCATAATCCCCATGTAGAAAAATAATGTTATGCATATTCATATCAGAAATAGGTTTAATATGTTCCTATGTAAATGTATAAACAATATTCCATCCATAATCCCCATGTAGAAAAATAATTATATGCATATTCTTATCAGAAATGGCTTAAATACGTTCCTATGTATATTTATAAACAATATTCAACCCATAATCCCCATATACCAATATAATTATATGCACATTCATATCAGAAATAGGTTTAATATGTTGCTATGTAAATTTATAAACAATATTCCACCCATAATCCCCATGTAGAAAAATAATTTTATGCATATTCATATCAGAAATAGGTTTAATATGTTCCTATGTAAATTAATAAACACTATTTCACCCATAATCCCTAGAAAAATACTTATATACATATTCTTATCAGAAATTGGGTTAACTATGTGCCTATTTATATTTATAAACAATATTCCACCCATAATCCTCATGTAGAAAAATAATTATATTCGTATTCTTATCAGAAATGGGTTAAATAGGTTACAATGTATATTGATAAACAATATTCCACTCATAATCCATATGTAGAAAAATAATGATATGCGTATTTTTGTAAGCAATGGCATAAATAGGTTCCTATATATATTTATAAACAATATTCTAACTATAATCCCCATGTAGAAAAATAATTATATGCATATTCTTAATAGAAAATTGGTTAAATAGGTCCTATGTATATTTATAAACAATATTGAACCCATAATCCCCATGTAGAAAAATAATGATATGCATAGTCCTATCAGAAATGGGCTAAATAGGTCCCTATGTATATTTATAAACAATATTTCACCCATCATCCCTACGTAGAAAAATACTTATATGCATATTCTTATCAGAAATTGGTTAAATATATTCCTATGTATGTTTAACTACAATATTCCATTCATAATCCCCATGTAAAAAAATAGTTATATGCATATTCTTATGAGAAATGGGTTAAATAGCGTCCTATGTACATTTATAAACAATATTCCATCCATAATCCCCATGTAGAAAAATAATTTTATGCATATTCATAACAGAAATATGTTTAATATGTTCCTATGTAAATTAATAAACACTATTTCACCCATAATCCCTAGAAAAATACTTATATACATATTCTTATCAGAAATTGGGTTAACTATGTGCCTATGTATATTTATAAACAATATTCCACCCATAATCCCCATGTAGAAAAATAATTATATTCGTATTCTTATCAGAAATGGGTTAAATATATTCCTTTGTATGTTTAACTAGAATGAATATTCCATTCATAATCCCTATGTTTAACTAGAATGAATATTCCATTCATAATCCCTATGTAGAAAAATAATTATATGCATATTCTTATCAGAAATGGGTTAAATAGGTTCCTATGTATATTTTTTAAACAATTTCCCACTATAATCCCCATGCAGAAAAAATATATTATATGCATATTCTTATCAGAAATGCTTTAATTAGGTTCCTATGTATATTTATAAACAATATTTCACCCATAATCCCTGTGTAGAAAAATACTTATATGCATATTCTTATCAGAAATTGGTTAAATAGGGTCCTATGTATGTATATAAACAATATTCCACCAATAATCCCCATGTAGAAAAAAAATTATATGCATATTCTTATCAGAAATGCTTTAATTAGGTTCCTATGTATATTTATAAACAATATTCCACCCATAACCCCATATAGAAAAAAAATGATATGCATAATCTTATCAGAAATGGCTTAAATACGTTCCTATGTATATTTATAAACAATATTCCACCCATAATAGATATGTAGAAAAATAATTATATGCGTATTTTTATAAGAAATTGGATAAATATATTCCTATGTATGTTTAAAAACAATATTCCATCCATAATCCCCATGTAGAAAAATAATTATATGCATATTCTTATGAGAAATGGGTTAAATAGGTTACTGTGTATATTTACAAACATTATTCCACCCATAATCCCCATGTAGAGAAATAATTGTGTGCATATTCTTATCAGAAATGGGTTAATTAGGTTACTATGTATATTTATAAACAATATTCCACCCATAATCCCCATGTAGAAAAATAATGTTATGCATATTCATATCAGAAATAGGTTTAATATGTTCCTATGTAAATGTATAAACAATATTCCACCCATAATCCCCATGTAGAAAAATAATTATATGCATATTCTTATCAGAAATGGCTTAAATACGTTCCTATGTATATTTATAAACAATATTCCACCCATAATCCATATGTAGCAAAATAATTATATGTGTATTTTTATAAGAAATTGGATAAATATATTCCTATGTATGTTTAAGAAACAATATTCCATCCATAATCCCCATGTAGAAAAATAATTATATGTATATTCTTGTGAGAAATGGGTTAAAAAGTTACTATGTATATTTAAAAACAGTATTCCGCCATTAATCCCTATGTAGAAAATAATTATATGCATGTTCTTACCAGAAATGGGTTAAATCAGTTCCTATGTATATTTATAAACAATATTCCACCTATAATCCCCATACTGAAAAATAATTATATGCATATACTTATCAGAAATGGGTTAAATAGGTTACTATGTATATTTATAAACAATATTCCACCCATAACCCCATATAGAAAAAAAATTATATGCATAATCTTATCAGAAATGGCTTAAATACGTTCCTATGTATATTTATAAACAATATTCCACCCATAATATATATGTAGAAAAATAATTATATGCATATTTTTATAAGAAATTGGATAAATATATTCCTATGTATGTTTAAAAACAATATTCCATCCATAATCCCCATGTAGAAAAATAATTATATGCATATTCTTATGAGAAATGGGTTAAATAGGTTACTATGTATATTTACAAACATTATTCCACCCATAATCCCCATGTAGAGAAATAATTATGTGCATATTCTTATCAGAAATGGGTTAAATAGGTTACTATGTATATTTATAAACAATATTCCACCCATAATCCCCATGTAGAAAAATAATTATATGCATATTCTTAATAGAAAATTGGTTAAATAGGTCCTATGTATATTTATAAACAATATTGAACCCATAATCCCCATGTAGAAAAATAATGATATGCATATTCTTATCAGAAATGGGCTAAATAGGTCCCTATGTATATTTATAAACAATATTTCACCCATCATCCCTACGTAGAAAAATACTTATATGCATATTCTTATCAGAAATTGGTTAAATATATTCCTATGTATGTTTAACTACAATATTCCATTCATAATCCCCATGTAAAAAAATAGTTATATGCATATTCTTATGAGAAATGGGTTTAATAGGTTACTATGTATATTTAAAAACAGTATTCCACCAATAATCCCTATGTAGAAAAATAATTATATGCATATTTGTATCAAAAATGGGTTAAATAGCGTCCTATGTATATTTATAAACAATATTCCACCCATAATCCCCATGTAGAAAAATAATTTTATGCATATTCATAACAGAAATATGTTTAATATGTTCCTATGTAAATTAATAAACACTATTTCACCCATAATCCCTAGAAAAATACTTATATACATATTCTTATCAGAAATTGGGTTAACTATGTGCCTATGTATATTTATAAACAATATTCCACCCATAATCCCCATGTAGAAAAATAATTATACTCGTATTCTTATCAGAAATGGGTTAAATATATTCCTTTGTATGTTTAACTAGAATGAATATTCCATTCATAATCCCTATGTTTAACTAGAATGAATATTCCATTCATAATCCCTATGTAGAAAAATAATTATATGCATATTCTTATCAGAAATGGGTTAAATAGGTTCCTATGTATATTTTTTAAACAATTTCGCACTATAATCCCCATGCAGAAAAAATATTATATGCATATTCTTATCAGAAATGCTTTAATTAGGTTCCTATGTATATTTATAAACAATATTTCACCCATAATCCCTGTGTAGAAAAATACTTATATGCATATTCTTATCAGAAATTGGTTAAATAGGGTCCTATGTATGTATATAAACAATATTCCACCAATAATCCCCATGTAGAAAAAAAATTATATGCATATTCTTATCAGAAATGCTTTAATTAGGTTCCTATGTATATTTATAAACAATATTCCACCCATAACCCCATATAGAAAAAAAATGATATGCATAATCTTATCAGAAATGGCTTAAATACGTTCCTATGTATATTTATAAACAATATTCCACCCATAATAGATATGTAGAAAAATAATTATATGCATATTCTTATGAGAAATGGGTTAAATAGGTTACTATGTATATTTACAAACATTATTCCACCCATAATCCCCATGTAGAGAAATAATTGTGTGCATATTCTTATCAGAAATGGGTTAATTAGGTTACTATGTATATTTATAAACAATATTCCACCCATAATCCCCATGTAGAAAAATAATGTTATGCATATTCATATCAGAAATAGGTTTAATATGTTCCTATGTAAATGTATAAACAATATTCCACCCATAATCCACATGTAGAAAAATAATTATATGCATATTCTTATCAGAAATGGCTTAAATACGTTCCTATGTATATTTATAAACAATATTCCACCCATAATCCATATGTAATAAAATAATTATATGTGTATTTTTATAAGAAATTGGATAAATATATTCCTATGTATGTTTAAGAAACAATATTCCATCCATAATCCCCATGTAGAAAAATAATTATATGTATATTCTTGTGAGAAATGGGTTAAAAAGTTACTATGTATATTTAAAAACAGTATTCCGCCATTAATCCCTATGTAGAAAATAATTATATGCATGTTCTTACCAGAAATGGGTTAAATCAGTTCCTATGTATATTTATAAACAATATTCCACCTATAATCCCCATACTGAAAAATAATTATATGCATATACTTATCAGAAATGGGTTAAATAGGTTACTATGTATATTTATAAACAATATTCCACCCATAATCCCCATGTAGAAAAATAATGTTATGCATATTCATATCAGAAATAGGTTTAATATGTTCCTATGTAAATGTATAAACAATATTCCACCCATAATCCCCATGTAGAAATATAATTATATGCATATTCTTATCAGAAATGGCTTAAATACGTTCCTATGTATATTTATAAACAATATTCCACAAACAATCCACATGTAGAAAAATAATTATATTCATATTCTTATCAGAAATGGGTTTAATATATTCCTAATTAGGTTCCTATGTATATTTATAAACAATATTTCACCCATAATCCCTATGTAGAAAAATACTTATATGCATATTCTTATCACAAATTGGTTAAATAGGGTCCTATGTATGTATATAAACAATATTCCACCAATAATCCCCATGTAGAAATAAATTATATGCATATTCTTATCAGAAATTCTTTAATTAGGTTCCTATGTATATTTATAAACAATATTCCTCCCATAATCCAAACGTAGAAAAATAATTATATGTTTATTTTTATAAGAAATGGGATAAATGGGATAAATATATTCCTATGTATGTTTAACAACAATATTCCATCCATAATCCCCATGTAGAAAAATAATTATATGCATATTCTTATGAGAAATGGGTTAAATAGGTTACTATGTATATTTATAAACAATATTCCACCCATAATCCCCATGTAGAAAAATAATGTTATGCATATTCATATCAGAAATAGGTTTAATATGTTCCTATGTAAATGTATCAAAAATATTCCACCCATAATCCCCATGTAGAAAAATAATTATATGCATATTCTTATCAGAAATGGCTTAAACGCGTTCCTATGTATATTTATAAACAATATTCAACCCATAATCCACATATAGCAATATGATTAGATGCACATTCATATCAGAAATAGGTTTAATATGTTGCTATGTAAATTTATAAACAATATTCCATCCATAATCCCCATGTAAAAAAATAATTATATGCATATTGTTAACAGAAATGGGTTAAATAGGTTACAATGTATATTGATAAACAATATTCCACCCATAATCCATATGTAGAAAAATAATGATATGCGTATTTTTGTAAGCAATGGCATAAATAGGTTCCTATATATATTTATAAACAATATTCTAACTATAATCCCCATGTAGAAAAATAATTATATGCATATTCTTAATAGAAAATTGGTTAAATAGGTCCTATGTATATTTATAAACAATATTGAACCCATAATCCCCATGTAGAAAAATAATGATATGCATAGTCTTATCAGAAATGGGCTAAATAGGTCCCTATGTATATTTATAAACAATATTTCACCCATCATCCCTACGTAGAAAAATACTTATATGCATATTCTTATCAGAAATTGGTTAAATATATTCCTATGTATGTTTAACTACAATATTCCATTCATAATCCCCATGTAAAAAAATAGTTATATGCATATTCTTATGAAAAATGGGTTTAATAGGTTACTATATATATTTAAAAACAGTATTCCACCAATAATCCCTATGTAGAAAAATAATTATATGCATACTTGTATCAAAAATGGGTTAAATAGCGTCCTATGTACATTTATAAACAATATTCCACCCATAATCCCCATGTAGAAAAATAATTTTATGCATATTCATAACAGAAATATGTTTAATATGTTCCTATGTAAATTAATAAACACTATTTCACCCATAATCCCTAGAAAAATACTTATATACATATTCTTATCAGAAATTGGGTTAACTATGTGCCTATGTATATTTATAAACAATATTCCACCCATAATCCCCATGTAGAAAAATAATTATATTCGTATTCTTATCAGAAATGGGTTAAATATATTCCTTTGTATGTTTAACTAGAATGAATATTCCATTCATAATCCCTATGTTTAACTAGAATGAATATTCCATTCATAATCCCTATGTAGAAAAATAATTATATGCATATTCTTATCAGAAATGGGTTAAATAGGTTCCTATGTATATTTTTTAAACAATTTCCCACTATAATCCCCATGCAGAAAAAATATATTATATGCATATTCTTATCAGAAATGCTTTAATTAGGTTCCTATGTATATTTATAAACAATATTTCACCCATAATCCCTGTGTAGAAAAATACTTATATGCATATTCTTATCAGAAATTGGTTAAATAGGGTCCTATGTATGTATATAAACAATATTCCACCAATAATCCCCATGTAGAAAAAAAATTATATGCATATTCTTATCAGAAATGCTTTAATTAGGTTCCTATGTATATTTATAAACAATATTCCACCCATAACCCCATATAGAAAAAAAATGATATGCATAATCTTATCAGAAATGGCTTAAATACGTTCCTATGTATATTTATAAACAATATTCCACCCATAATAGATATGTAGAAAAATAATTATATGCATATTTTTATAAGAAATTGGATAAATATATTCCTATGTATGTTTAAAAACAATATTCCATCCATAATCCCCATGTAGAAAAATAATTATATGCATATTCTTATGAGAAATGGGTTAAATAGGTTACTATGTATATTTACAAACATTATTCCACCCATAATCCCCATGTAGAGAAATAATTGTGTGCATATTCTTATCAGAAATGGGTTAATTAGGTTACTATGTATATTTATAAACAATATTCCACCCATAATCCCCATGTAGAAAAATAATGTTATGCATATTCATATCAGAAATAGGTTTAATATGTTCCTATGTAAATGTATAAACAATATTCCACCCATAATCCACATGTAGAAAAATAATTATATGCATATTCTTATCAGAAATGGCTTAAATACGTTCCTATGTATATTTATAAACAATATTCCACCCATAATCCATATGTAATAAAATAATTATATGTGTATTTTTATAAGAAATTGGATAAATATATTCCTATGTATGTTTAAGAAACAATATTCCATCCATAATCCCCATGTAGAAAAATAATTATATGTATATTCTTGTGAGAAATGGGTTAAAAAGTTACTATGTATATTTAAAAACAGTATTCCGCCATTAATCCCTATGTAGAAAATAATTATATGCATGTTCTTACCAGAAATGGGTTAAATCAGTTCCTATGTATATTTATAAACAATATTCCACCTATAATCCCCATACTGAAAAATAATTATATGCATATACTTATCAGAAATGGGTTAAATAGGTTACTATGTATATTTATAAACAATATTCCACCCATAACCCCATATAGAAAAAAAATTATATGCATAATCTTATCAGAAATGGCTTAAATACGTTCCTATGTATATTTATAAACAATATTCCACCCATAATATATATGTAGAAAAATAATTATATGCATATTTTTATAAGAAATTGGATAAATATATTCCTATGTATGTTTAAAAACAATATTCCATCCATAATCCCCATGTAGAAAAATAATTATATGCATATTCTTATGAGAAATGGGTTAAATAGGTTACTATGTATATTTACAAACATTATTCCACCCATAATCCCCATGTAGAGAAATAATTATGTGCATATTCTTATCAGAAATGGGTTAAATAGGTTACTATGTATATTTATAAACAATATTCCACCCATAATCCCCATGTAGAAAAATAATTATATGCATATTCTTAATAGAAAATTGGTTAAATAGGTCCTATGTATATTTATAAACAATATTGAACCCATAATCCCCATGTAGAAAAATAATGATATGCATATTCTTATCAGAAATGGGCTAAATAGGTCCCTATGTATATTTATAAACAATATTTCACCCATCATCCCTACGTAGAAAAATACTTATATGCATATTCTTATCAGAAATTGGTTAAATATATTCCTATGTATGTTTAACTACAATATTCCATTCATAATCCCCATGTAAAAAAATAGTTATATGCATATTCTTATGAGAAATGGGTTTAATAGGTTACTATGTATATTTAAAAACAGTATTCCACCAATAATCCCTATGTAGAAAAATAATTATATGCATATTTGTATCAAAAATGGGTTAAATAGCGTCCTATGTATATTTATAAACAATATTCCACCCATAATCCCCATGTAGAAAAATAATTTTATGCATATTCATAACAGAAATATGTTTAATATGTTCCTATGTAAATTAATAAACACTATTTCACCCATAATCCCTAGAAAAATACTTATATACATATTCTTATCAGAAATTGGGTTAACTATGTGCCTATGTATATTTATAAACAATATTCCACCCATAATCCCCATGTAGAAAAATAATTATACTCGTATTCTTATCAGAAATGGGTTAAATATATTCCTTTGTATGTTTAACTAGAATGAATATTCCATTCATAATCCCTATGTTTAACTAGAATGAATATTCCATTCATAATCCCTATGTAGAAAAATAATTATATGCATATTCTTATCAGAAATGGGTTAAATAGGTTCCTATGTATATTTTTTAAACAATTTCGCACTATAATCCCCATGCAGAAAAAATATTATATGCATATTCTTATCAGAAATGCTTTAATTAGGTTCCTATGTATATTTATAAACAATATTTCACCCATAATCCCTGTGTAGAAAAATACTTATATGCATATTCTTATCAGAAATTGGTTAAATAGGGTCCTATGTATGTATATAAACAATATTCCACCAATAATCCCCATGTAGAAAAAAAATTATATGCATATTCTTATCAGAAATGC
Source organism: Aquarana catesbeiana (assembly GCF_042186555.1). Classification (NCBI taxonomy): domain Eukaryota; kingdom Metazoa; phylum Chordata; class Amphibia; order Anura; family Ranidae; genus Aquarana; species Aquarana catesbeiana. Next base: position 531,941,559 of record NC_133325.1, on the reverse strand, counting down.
TTTAATTAGGTTCCTATGTATATTTATAAACAATATTCCACCCATAACCCCATATAGAAAAAAAATGATATGCATAATCTTATCAGAAATGGCTTAAATACGTTCCTATGTATATTTATAAACAATATTCCACCCATAATAGATATGTAGAAAAATAATTATATGCATATTCTTATGAGAAATGGGTTAAATAGGTTACTATGTATATTTACAAACATTATTCCACCCATAATCCCCATGTAGAGAAATAATTGTGTGCATATTCTTATCAGAAATGGGTTAATTAGGTTACTATGTATATTTATAAACAATATTCCACCCATAATCCCCATGTAGAAAAATAATGTTATGCATATTCATATCAGAAATAGGTTTAATATGTTCCTATGTAAATGTATAAACAATATTCCACCCATAATCCACATGTAGAAAAATAATTATATGCATATTCTTATCAGAAATGGCTTAAATACGTTCCTATGTATATTTATAAACAATATTCCACCCATAATCCATATGTAATAAAATAATTATATGTGTATTTTTATAAGAAATTGGATAAATATATTCCTATGTATGTTTAAGAAACAATATTCCATCCATAATCCCCATGTAGAAAAATAATTATATGTATATTCTTGTGAGAAATGGGTTAAAAAGTTACTATGTATATTTAAAAACAGTATTCCGCCATTAATCCCTATGTAGAAAATAATTATATGCATGTTCTTACCAGAAATGGGTTAAATCAGTTCCTATGTATATTTATAAACAATATTCCACCTATAATCCCCATACTGAAAAATAATTATATGCATATACTTATCAGAAATGGGTTAAATAGGTTACTATGTATATTTATAAACAATATTCCACCCATAATCCCCATGTAGAAAAATAATGTTATGCATATTCATATCAGAAATAGGTTTAATATGTTCCTATGTAAATGTATAAACAATATTCCACCCATAATCCCCATGTAGAAATATAATTATATGCATATTCTTATCAGAAATGGCTTAAATACGTTCCTATGTATATTTATAAACAATATTCCACAAACAATCCACATGTAGAAAAATAATTATATTCATATTCTTATCAGAAATGGGTTTAATATATTCCTAATTAGGTTCCTATGTATATTTATAAACAATATTTCACCCATAATCCCTATGTAGAAAAATACTTATATGCATATTCTTATCACAAATTGGTTAAATAGGGTCCTATGTATGTATATAAACAATATTCCACCAATAATCCCCATGTAGAAATAAATTATATGCATATTCTTATCAGAAATTCTTTAATTAGGTTCCTATGTATATTTATAAACAATATTCCTCCCATAATCCAAACGTAGAAAAATAATTATATGTTTATTTTTATAAGAAATGGGATAAATGGGATAAATATATTCCTATGTATGTTTAACAACAATATTCCATCCATAATCCCCATGTAGAAAAATAATTATATGCATATTCTTATGAGAAATGGGTTAAATAGGTTACTATGTATATTTATAAACAATATTCCACCCATAATCCCCATGTAGAAAAATAATGTTATGCATATTCATATCAGAAATAGGTTTAATATGTTCCTATGTAAATGTATCAAAAATATTCCACCCATAATCCCCATGTAGAAAAATAATTATATGCATATTCTTATCAGAAATGGCTTAAACGCGTTCCTATGTATATTTATAAACAATATTCAACCCATAATCCACATATAGCAATATGATTAGATGCACATTCATATCAGAAATAGGTTTAATATGTTGCTATGTAAATTTATAAACAATATTCCATCCATAATCCCCATGTAAAAAAATAATTATATGCATATTGTTAACAGAAATGGGTTAAATAGGTTACAATGTATATTGATAAACAATATTCCACCCATAATCCATATGTAGAAAAATAATGATATGCGTATTTTTGTAAGCAATGGCATAAATAGGTTCCTATATATATTTATAAACAATATTCTAACTATAATCCCCATGTAGAAAAATAATTATATGCATATTCTTAATAGAAAATTGGTTAAATAGGTCCTATGTATATTTATAAACAATATTGAACCCATAATCCCCATGTAGAAAAATAATGATATGCATAGTCCTATCAGAAATGGGCTAAATAGGTCCCTATGTATATTTATAAACAATATTTCACCCATCATCCCTACGTAGAAAAATACTTATATGCATATTCTTATCAGAAATTGGTTAAATATATTCCTATGTATGTTTAACTACAATATTCCATTCATAATCCCCATGTAAAAAAATAGTTATATGCATATTCTTATGAGAAATGGGTTTAATAGGTTACTATGTATATTTAAAAACAGTATTCCACCAATAATCCCTATGTAGAAAAATAATTATATGCATACTTGTATCAAAAATGGGTTAAATAGCGTCCTATGTACATTTATAAACAATATTCCACCCATAATCCCCATGTAGAAAAATAATGATATGCATATTCATATGAGAAATGGGTTAAATAGGTTACTATGTATATTTAAAAACAGTATTCCACCTATAATCCCCATGTAGAAAATAATTATATGCATATTCTTATGTGAAATGGGTAAATAAGTTACTATGTATATTTATAAACAATATTCCACCCATAATCCCCATGTAGAAAAATAATTAAATGCATATTCATATCAGAAATAGGTTTAATATGTTCCTATGTAAATGTATAAACAATATTCCATCCATAATCCCCATGTAGAAAAATAATTATATGCATATTCTTATGAGAAATGGGTTAAATAGGTTACTATGTATATTTACAAACATTATTCCACCCATAATCCCCATGTAGATAAATAATTATATGCATATTTTTTATAAGAAATGGGATAAATAGGTTCCTATATATATTTCTAAACAATATTCTATCTATAATCCCCATGTAGAAAAATGATTATATGCATATTCTTATCAGAAATTGGTTAAATAGGTCCTATGTATATTTATAAACAATATTCAATCCATAATCCCCATATAGCAAAATAATTATATGCATGTTCAAACAGAAATAGGTTTAATATGTTGCTAAGTACATTTATAAACAATATTCCACCCATAATCCCCATGTAGAAAAATAATGATATGCATATTCTTATCAGAAATTGGTTAAATATATTCCTATGTATGTTTAACTACAATATTCTATCCGTAATTCCCATGTAGAAAAATAATTATCTGCATTTTCTCATGAGAAATGGGTTAAATAGGTTACTATGTATATTTTAAAACAGTATTTCACCCATAATCCCCATACAGAAAAATAATTAAATGCATATTCTTACCAGAAATGGGTTAAATAAGTTACTATGAATAATTATAAACAATATTCCACTCATAATCCCCATGTAGAAAAATAATTTTATTCATATTCATATCAGAAATAGGTTCAATATGTTTCTATGTAAATTAATAAACAATATTTCACCCATAATCCCTACGTAGTAAAATACTCATATACATATTCTTATCAGAAATGGGTGAAATATGTTCGTATGTATATTTATGAACAGTATTCCACCAATAGCCGCATATAGAAAAATAATTATATGCATATTCGTATCAGAAAATGGGTTAAATAGCGTCCTATGTATATTTATAAACAATATTCCACCCATAATTCCCATGTAGAAAAATAATTTTATGCATATTCATATCAGAAATATGTTTAATATGTTCCTATGTAAATTAACCACTTGACCACCGCCTCACGACGATTTACGTCGGCAAGGTGGCACGGACAGGCAAAATCACGTACATATACGTGATTTGCCTTCCGCGGGTGGGGGGTCCGATTGGACCCCCCCGGTGCCCGAGGCTTCCGTCTTTTGTCCCACGGCGATCGGAGATGAGAGGAAGGCCATCCGTTCGTGGCCCCCCCCTCGCGATCGCCGCCGGCCAATCACATCATTCCTTTGCTGCTGTATGCTAAACAGCAGCAGAGGAAATGATATCATCTCTCAAAGGAAATGATGTCATATGTTCCTATGTAAATTAATAAACAATATTTCACCCATAATCCCTACGTAGTAAAATACTCATATACATATTCTTATCAGAAATGGGTGAAATACGTTACTATGTATATTTATAAACAATATTCAACTCATAATCCCCATATAGCAATATAATTATATGCGTATTCATATCAGAAATAGGTTTAATATGTTGCTATGTAAATATATAAACACTATTCCTTCTATAATCCCAATGTAAAAAAATAATTATATGCATATTCTTAACAGAAATGGGTTAAATAGGATACAATGTATATTTATAAACAATATTCCACCCATAATCCATATGTCGAAAAATAATGATATGCATATTTTTATGAGAAAATAGATAAATAGGTTCCTATGTATATTTATAAACAATATTCCACCCATAATCCATATGTAGAATAATAATGATATGCATATTTTTATAAGAAAATAGATAAATAGGTTCCTATGTATATTTATAAACAATATTCAATCCATAATCCCCATATAGCAAACTAATTATATTCAAACAGAAATAGGTTTAATATGTTGCTATGTATATTTATTAACAATATTAGACCCATAATCCCTATGTAGAAAAATAATTATATGCATATTCTTATCAGAAATTGGCTAAATAGGTTCCTATGTATATTTATAAACAATATTTCACCCATAATCCATATGTAGAAAAATACTTATATGCATATTCTTATCAGAAATTGGTTAAATAAGGTCCTATGTATATATATATAAATACCCATGTAGAAAAAAAATGATATGCATATTCTTATCAGAAATGCTTTAATTAGGTTCCTATGTATATTTATAAACAATATTCCTCCCATAATCCATATGTAGAAAAAAAATATATGCATATTTTTATAAGAAATGGGATAAAAATATTCCTATGTATGTTTAACAACAATATTCCATCCATAATCCCCATGTAGAAAAATAATTATATGCATATTCTTATGAGAAATGGGTTAAATAGGTTACTATGTATATTTATAAACAATATTCCACCCATAATCCCCATGTAGAAAACTAATGTTATGCATATTCATATCAGAAATAGGTTTAATATGTTCCTATGTAAATGTATCAAAAATATTCCACCCATAATCCCCATGTAGAAAAATAATTATATGCATATTCTTATCAGAAATGGCTTAAACGCGTTCCTATGTATATTTATAAACAATATTCAACCCATAATCCACATATAGCAATATGATTAGATGCACATTCATATCAGAAATAGGTTTAATATGTTGCTATGTAAATTTATAAACAATATTCCATCCATAATCCCCATGTAAAAAAATAATTATATGCATATTGTTAACAGAAATGGGTTAAATAGGTTACAATGTATATTGATAAACAATATTCCACCCATAATCCATATGTAGAAAAATAATGATATGCGTATTTTTGTAAGCAATGGCATAAATAGGTTCCTATATATATTTATAAACAATATTCTAACTATAATCCCCATGTAGAAAAATAATTATATGCATATTCTTAATAGAAAATTGGTTAAATAGGTCCTATGTATATTTATAAACAATATTTCACCCATCATCCCTACGTAGAAAAATACTTATATGCATATTCTTATCAGAAATTGGTTAAATATATTCCTATGTATATTTAACTACAATATTCCATTCATAATCCCCATGTAAAAAAATAGTTATATGCATATTCTTATGAGAAATGGGTTTAATAGGTTACTATGTATATTTAAAAACAGTATTCCACCAATAATCCCTATGTAGAAAAATAATTATATGCATATTTGTATCAAAAATGGGTTAAATAGCGTCCTATGTATATTTATAAACAATATTCCACCCATAATCCCCATGTAGAAAAATAATTTTATGCATATTCATAACAGAAATATGTTTAATATGTTCCTATGTAAATTAATAAACACTATTTCACCCATAATCCCTAGAAAAATACTTATATACATATTCTTATCAGAAATTGGGTTAACTATGTGCCTATGTATATTTATAAACAATATTCCACCCATAATCCCCATGTAGAAAAATAATTATACTCGTATTCTTATCAGAAATGGGTTAAATATATTCCTTTGTATGTTTAACTAGAATGAATATTCCATTCATAATCCCTATGTTTAACTAGAATGAATATTCCATTCATAATCCCTATGTAGAAAAATAATTATATGCATATTCTTATCAGAAATGGGTTAAATAGGTTCCTATGTATATTTTTTAAACAATTTCCCACTATAATCCCCATGCAGAAAAAATATTATATGCATATTCTTATCAGAAATGCTTTAATTAGGTTCCTATGTATATTTATAAACAATATTTCACCCATAATCCCTGTGTAGAAAAATACTTATATGCATATTCTTATCAGAAACTGGTTAAATAGGGTCCTATGTATGTATATAAACAATATTCCACCAATAATCCCCATGTAGAAAAAAAAATTATATGCATATTCTTATCAGAAATGTTTTAATTAGGTTCCTATGTATATATTCATAAACAATATTCCACCCATAACCCCATATAGAAAAAAAATTATATGCATAATCTTATCAGAAATGGCTTAAATACGTTCCTATGTATATTTATAAACAATATTCCACCCATAATATATATGTAGAAAAATAATTATATGCATATTTTTATAAGAAATTGGATAAATATATTCCTATGTATGTTTAAAAACAATATTCCATCCATAATCCCCATGTAGAAAAATAATTATATGCATATTCTTATGAGAAATGGGTTAAATAGGTTACTATGTATATTTACAAACATTATTCCACCCATAATCCCCATGTAGAGAAATAATTATGTGCATATTCTTATCAGAAATGGGTTAATTAGGTTACTATGTATATTTATAAACAATATTCCACCCATAATTCCCATGTAGAAAAATAATGTTATGCATATTCATATCAGAAATAGGTTTAATATGTTCCTATGTAAATGTATAAACAATATTCCACCCATAATCCACATGTAGAAAAATAATTATATGCATATTCTTATCAGAAATGGCTTAAATACGTTCCTATGTATATTTATAAACAATATTCCACCCATAATCCATATGTAATAAAATAATTATATGTGTATTTTTATAAGAAATTGGATAAATATATTCCTATGTATGTTTAAGAAACAATATTCCATCCATAATCCCCATGTAGAAAAATAATTATATGTATATTCTTGTGAGAAATGGGTTAAAAAGTTACTATGTATATTTAAAAACAGTATTCCGCCATTAATCCCTATGTAGAAAATAATTATATGCATGTTCTTACCAGAAATGGGTTAAATCAGTTCCTATGTATATTTATAAACAATATTCCACCTATAATCCCCATACTGAAAAATAATTATATGCATATACTTATCAGAAATGGGTTAAATAGGTTACTATGTATATTTATAAACAATATTCCACCCATAATCCCCATGTAGAAAAATAATGTTATGCATATTCATATCAGAAATAGGTTTAATATGTTCCTATGTAAATGTATAAACAATATTCCACCCATAATCCCCATGTAGAAATATAATTATATGCATATTCTTATCAGAAATGGCTTAAATACGTTCCTATGTATATTTATAAACAATATTCCACAAACAATCCACATGTAGAAAAATAATTATATTCATATTCTTATCAGAAATGGGTTTAATATATTCCTAATTAGGTTCCTATGTATATTTATAAACAATATTTCACCCATAATCCCTATGTAGAAAAATACTTATATGCATATTCTTATCACAAATTGGTTAAATAGGGTCCTATGTATGTATATAAACAATATTCCACCAATAATCCCCATGTAGAAATAAATTATATGCATATTCTTATCAGAAATTCTTTAATTAGGTTCCTATGTATATTTATAAACAATATTCCTCCCATAATCCAAATGTAGAAAAATAATTATATGTTTATTTTTATAAGAAATGGGATAAATGGGATAAATATATTCCTATGTATGTTTAACAACAATATTCCATCCATAATCCCCATGTAGAAAAATAATTATATGCATATTCTTATGAGAAATGGGTTAAATAGGTTACTATGTATATTTATAAACAATATTCCACCCATAATCCCCATGTAGAAAAATAATGTTATGCATATTCATATCAGAAATAGGTTTAATATGTTCCTATGTAAATGTATCAAAAATATTCCACCCATAATCCCCATGTAGAAAAATAATTATATGCATATTCTTATCAGAAATGGCTTAAACGCGTTCCTATGTATATTTATAAACAATATTCAACCCATAATCCACATATAGCAATATGATTAGATGCACATTCATATCAGAAATAGGTTTAATATGTTGCTATGTAAATTTATAAACAATATTCCATCCATAATCCCCATGTAAAAAAATAATTATATGCATATTGTTAACAGAAATGGGTTAAATAGGTTACAATGTATATTGATAAACAATATTCCACCCATAATCCATATGTAGAAAAATAATGATATGCGTATTTTTGTAAGCAATGGCATAAATAGGTTCCTATATATATTTATAAACAATATTCTAACTATAATCCCCATGTAGAAAAATAATTATATGCATATTCTTAATAGAAAATTGGTTAAATAGGTCCTATGTATATTTATAAACAATATTGAACCCATAATCCCCATGTAGAAAAATAATGATATGCATAGTCTTATCAGAAATGGGCTAAATAGGTCCCTATGTATATTTATAAACAATATTTCACCCATCATCCCTACGTAGAAAAATACTTATATGCATATTCTTATCAGAAATTGGTTAAATATATTCCTATGTATGTTTAACTACAATATTCCATTCATAATCCCCATGTAAAAAAATAGTTATATGCATATTCTTATGAGAAATGGGTTTAATAGGTTACTATGTATATTTAAAAACAGTATTCCACCAATAATCCCTATGTAGAAAAATAATTATATGCATACTTGTATCAAAAATGGGTTAAATAGCGTCCTATGTACATTTATAAACAATATTCCACCCATAATCCCCATGTAGAAAAATAATTTTATGCATATTCATAACAGAAATATGTTTAATATGTTCCTATGTAAATTAATAAACACTATTTCACCCATAATCCCTAGAAAAATACTTATATACATATTCTTATCAGAAATTGGGTTAACTATGTGCCTATGTATATTTATAAACAATATTCCACCCATAATCCCCATGTAGAAAAATAATTATATTCGTATTCTTATCAGAAATGGGTTAAATATATTCCTTTGTATGTTTAACTAGAATGAATATTCCATTCATAATCCCTATGTTTAACTAGAATGAATATTCCATTCATAATCCCTATGTAGAAAAATAATTATATGCATATTCTTATCAGAAATGGGTTAAATAGGTTCCTATGTATATTTTTTAAACAATTTCCCACTATAATCCCCATGCAGAAAAAATATATTATATGCATATTCTTATCAGAAATGCTTTAATTAGGTTCCTATGTATATTTATAAACAATATTTCACCCATAATCCCTGTGTAGAAAAATACTTATATGCATATTCTTATCAGAAATTGGTTAAATAGGGTCCTATGTATGTATATAAACAATATTCCACCAATAATCCCCATGTAGAAAAAAAATTATATGCATATTCTTATCAGAAATGCTTTAATTAGGTTCCTATGTATATTTATAAACAATATTCCACCCATAACCCCATATAGAAAAAAAATGATATGCATAATCTTATCAGAAATGGCTTAAATACGTTCCTATGTATATTTATAAACAATATTCCACCCATAATAGATATGTAGAAAAATAATTATATGCGTATTTTTATAAGAAATTGGATAAATATATTCCTATGTATGTTTAAAAACAATATTCCATCCATAATCCCCATGTAGAAAAATAATTATATGCATATTCTTATGAGAAATGGGTTAAATAGGTTACTATGTATATTTACAAACATTATTCCACCCATAATCCCCATGTAGAGAAATAATTGTGTGCATATTCTTATCAGAAATGGGTTAATTAGGTTACTATGTATATTTATAAACAATATTCCACCCATAATCCCCATGTAGAAAAATAATGTTATGCATATTCATATCAGAAATAGGTTTAATATGTTCCTATGTAAATGTATAAACAATATTCCACCCATAATCCACATGTAGAAAAATAATTATATGCATATTCTTATCAGAAATGGCTTAAATACGTTCCTATGTATATTTATAAACAATATTCCACCCATAATCCATATGTAATAAAATAATTATATGTGTATTTTTATAAGAAATTGGATAAATATATTCCTATGTATGTTTAAGAAACAATATTCCATCCATAATCCCCATGTAGAAAAATAATTATATGTATATTCTTGTGAGAAATGGGTTAAAAAGTTACTATGTATATTTAAAAACAGTATTCCGCCATTAATCCCTATGTAGAAAATAATTATATGCATGTTCTTACCAGAAATGGGTTAAATCAGTTCCTATGTATATTTATAAACAATATTCCACCTATAATCCCCATACTGAAAAATAATTATATGCATATACTTATCAGAAATGGGTTAAATAGGTTACTATGTATATTTATAAACAATATTCCACCCATAACCCCATATAGAAAAAAAATTATATGCATAATCTTATCAGAAATGGCTTAAATACGTTCCTATGTATATTTATAAACAATATTCCACCCATAATATATATGTAGAAAAATAATTATATGCATATTTTTATAAGAAATTGGATAAATATATTCCTATGTATGTTTAAAAACAATATTCCATCCATAATCCCCATGTAGAAAAATAATTATATGCATATTCTTATGAGAAATGGGTTAAATAGGTTACTATGTATATTTACAAACATTATTCCACCCATAATCCCCATGTAGAGAAATAATTATGTGCATATTCTTATCAGAAATGGGTTAAATAGGTTACTATGTATATTTATAAACAATATTCCACCCATAATCCCCATGTAGAAAAATAATTATATGCATATTCTTAATAGAAAATTGGTTAAATAGGTCCTATGTATATTTATAAACAATATTGAACCCATAATCCCCATGTAGAAAAATAATGATATGCATATTCTTATCAGAAATGGGCTAAATAGGTCCCTATGTATATTTATAAACAATATTTCACCCATCATCCCTACGTAGAAAAATACTTATATGCATATTCTTATCAGAAATTGGTTAAATATATTCCTATGTATGTTTAACTACAATATTCCATTCATAATCCCCATGTAAAAAAATAGTTATATGCATATTCTTATGAGAAATGGGTTTAATAGGTTACTATGTATATTTAAAAACAGTATTCCACCAATAATCCCTATGTAGAAAAATAATTATATGCATATTTGTATCAAAAATGGGTTAAATAGCGTCCTATGTATATTTATAAACAATATTCCACCCATAATCCCCATGTAGAAAAATAATTTTATGCATATTCATAACAGAAATATGTTTAATATGTTCCTATGTAAATTAATAAACACTATTTCACCCATAATCCCTAGAAAAATACTTATATACATATTCTTATCAGAAATTGGGTTAACTATGTGCCTATGTATATTTATAAACAATATTCCACCCATAATCCCCATGTAGAAAAATAATTATACTCGTATTCTTATCAGAAATGGGTTAAATATATTCCTTTGTATGTTTAACTAGAATGAATATTCCATTCATAATCCCTATGTTTAACTAGAATGAATATTCCATTCATAATCCCTATGTAGAAAAATAATTATATGCATATTCTTATCAGAAATGGGTTAAATAGGTTCCTATGTATATTTTTTAAACAATTTCGCACTATAATCCCCATGCAGAAAAAATATTATATGCATATTCTTATCAGAAATGCTTTAATTAGGTTCCTATGTATATTTATAAACAATATTTCACCCATAATCCCTGTGTAGAAAAATACTTATATGCATATTCTTATCAGAAATTGGTTAAATAGGGTCCTATGTATGTATATAAACAATATTCCACCAATAATCCCCATGTAGAAAAAAAATTATATGCATATTCTTATCAGAAATGCTTTAATTAGGTTCCTATGTATATTTATAAACAATATTCCACCCATAACCCCATATAGAAAAAAAATGATATGCATAATCTTATCAGAAATGGCTTAAATACGTTCCTATGTATATTTATAAACAATATTCCACCCATAATAGATATGTAGAAAAATAATTATATGCGTATTTTTATAAGAAATTGGATAAATATATTCCTATGTATGTTTAAAAACAATATTCCATCCATAATCCCCATGTAGAAAAATAATTATATGCATATTCTTATGAGAAATGGGTTAAATAGGTTACTATGTATATTTACAAACATTATTCCACCCATAATCCCCATGTAGAGAAATAATTGTGTGCATATTCTTATCAGAAATGGGTTAATTAGGTTACTATGTATATTTATAAACAATATTCCACCCATAATCCCCATGTAGAAAAATAATGTTATGCATATTCATATCAGAAATAGGTTTAATATGTTCCTATGTAAATGTATAAACAATATTCCACCCATAATCCACATGTAGAAAAATAATTATATGCATATTCTTATCAGAAATGGCTTAAATACGTTCCTATGTATATTTATAAACAATATTCCACCCATAATCCATATGTAATAAAATAATTATATGTGTATTTTTATAAGAAATTGGATAAATATATTCCTATGTATGTTTAAGAAACAATATTCCATCCATAATCCCCATGTAGAAAAATAATTATATGTATATTCTTGTGAGAAATGGGTTAAAAAGTTACTATGTATATTTAAAAACAGTATTCCGCTATTAATCCCTATGTAGAAAATAATTATATGCATGTTCTTACCAGAAATGGGTTAAATCAGTTCCTATGTATATTTATAAACAATATTCCACCTATAATCCCCATACTGAAAAATAATTATATGCATATACTTATCAGAAATGGGTTAAATAGGTTACTATGTATATTTATAAACAATATTCCACCCATAATCCCCATGTAGAAAAATAATGTTATGCATATTCATATCAGAAATAGGTTTAATATGTTCCTATGTAAATGTATAAACAATATTCCACCCATAATCCCCATGTAGAAATATAATTATATGCATATTCTTATCAGAAATGGCTTAAATACGTTCCTATGTATATTTATAAACAATATTCCACAAACAATCCACATGTAGAAAAATAATTATATTCATATTCTTATCAGAAATGGGTTTAATATATTCCTAATTAGGTTCCTATGTATATTTATAAACAATATTTCACCCATAATCCCTATGTAGAAAAATACTTATATGCATATTCTTATCACAAATTGGTTAAATAGGGTCCTATGTATGTATATAAACAATATTCCACCAATAATCCCCATGTAGAAATAAATTATATGCATATTCTTATCAGAAATTCTTTAATTAGGTTCCTATGTATATTTATAAACAATATTCCTCCCATAATCCAAACGTAGAAAAATAATTATATGTTTATTTTTATAAGAAATGGGATAAATGGGATAAATATATTCCTATGTATGTTTAACAACAATATTCCATCCATAATCCCCATGTAGAAAAATAATTATATGCATATTCTTATGAGAAATGGGTTAAATAGGTTACTATGTATATTTATAAACAATATTCCACCCATAATCCCCATGTAGAAAAATAATGTTACGCATATTCATATCAGAAATAGGTTTAATATGTTCCTATGTAAATGTATCAAAAATATTCCACCCATAATCCCCATGTAGAAAAATAATTATATGCATATTCTTATCAGAAATGGCTTAAACGCGTTCCTATGTATATTTATAAACAATATTCAACCCATAATCCACATATAGCAATATGATTAGATGCACATTCATATCAGAAATAGGTTTAATATGTTGCTATGTAAATTTATAAACAATATTCCATCCATAATCCCCATGTAAAAAAATAATTATATGCATATTGTTAACAGAAATGGGTTAAATAGGTTACAATGTATATTGATAAACAATATTCCACCCATAATCCATATGTAGAAAAATAATGATATGCGTATTTTTGTAAGCAATGGCATAAATAGGTTCCTATATATATTTATAAACAATATTCTAACTATAATCCCCATGTAGAAAAATAATTATATGCATATTCTTAATAGAAAATTGGTTAAATAGGTCCTATGTATATTTATAAACAATATTGAACCCATAATCCCCATGTAGAAAAATAATGATATGCATAGTCTTATCAGAAATGGGCTAAATAGGTCCCTATGTATATTTATAAACAATATTTCACCCATCATCCCTACGTAGAAAAATACTTATATGCATATTCTTATCAGAAATTGGTTAAATATATTCCTATGTATGTTTAACTACAATATTCCATTCATAATCCCCATGTAAAAAAATAGTTATATGCATATTCTTATGAAAAATGGGTTTAATAGGTTACTATATATATTTAAAAACAGTATTCCACCAATAATCCCTATGTAGAAAAATAATTATATGCATACTTGTATCAAAAATGGGTTAAATAGCGTCCTATGTACATTTATAAACAATATTCCACCCATAATCCCCATGTAGAAAAATAATTTTATGCATATTCATAACAGAAATATGTTTAATATGTTCCTATGTAAATTAATAAACACTATTTCACCCATAATCCCTAGAAAAATACTTATATACATATTCTTATCAGAAATTGGGTTAACTATGTGCCTATGTATATTTATAAACAATATTCCACCCATAATCCCCATGTAGAAAAATAATTATATTCGTATTCTTATCAGAAATGGGTTAAATATATTCCTTTGTATGTTTAACTAGAATGAATATTCCATTCATAATCCCTATGTTTAACTAGAATGAATATTCCATTCATAATCCCTATGTAGAAAAATAATTATATGCATATTCTTATCAGAAATGGGTTAAATAGGTTCCTATGTATATTTTTTAAACAATTTCCCACTATAATCCCCATGCAGAAAAAATATATTATATGCATATTCTTATCAGAAATGCTTTAATTAGGTTCCTATGTATATTTATAAACAATATTTCACCCATAATCCCTGTGTAGAAAAATACTTATATGCATATTCTTATCAGAAATTGGTTAAATAGGGTCCTATGTATGTATATAAACAATATTCCACCAATAATCCCCATGTAGAAAAAAAATGATATGCATATTCTTATCAGAAATGCTTTAATTAGGTTCCTATGTATATTTATAAACAATATTCCACCCATAACCCCATATAGAAAAAAAATGATATGCATAATCTTATCAGAAATGGCTTAAATACGTTCCTATGTATATTTATAAACAATATTCCACCCATAATAGATATGTAGAAAAATAATTATATGCGTATTTTTATAAGAAATTGGATAAATATATTCCTATGTATGTTTAAAAACAATATTCCATCCATAATCCCCATGTAGAAAAATAATTATATGCATATTCTTATGAGAAATGGGTTAAATAGGTTACTATGTATATTTACAAACATTATTCCACCCATAATCCCCATGTAGAGAAATAATTGTGTGCATATTCTTATCAGAAATGGGTTAATTAGGTTACTATGTATATTTATAAACAATATTCCACCCATAATCCCCATGTAGAAAAATAATGTTATGCATATTCATATCAGAAATAGGTTTAATATGTTCCTATGTAAATGTATAAACAATATTCCACCCATAATCCACATGTAGAAAAATAATTATATGCATATTCTTATCAGAAATGGCTTAAATACGTTCCTATGTATATTTATAAACAATATTCCACCCATAATCCATATGTAATAAAATAATTATATGTGTATTTTTATAAGAAATTGGATAAATATATTCCTATGTATGTTTAAGAAACAATATTCCATCCATAATCCCCATGTAGAAAAATAATTATATGTATATTCTTGTGAGAAATGGGTTAAAAAGTTACTATGTATATTTAAAAACAGTATTCCGCCATTAATCCCTATGTAGAAAATAATTATATGCATGTTCTTACCAGAAATGGGTTAAATCAGTTCCTATGTATATTTATAAACAATATTCCACCTATAATCCCCATACTGAAAAATAATTATATGCATATACTTATCAGAAATGGGTTAAATAGGTTACTATGTATATTTATAAACAATATTCCACCCATAACCCCATATAGAAAAAAAATTATATGCATAATCTTATCAGATATGGCTTAAATACGTTCCTATGTATATTTATAAACAATATTCCACCCATAATATATATGTAGAAAAATAATTATATGCATATTTTTATAAGAAATTGGATAAATATATTCCTATGTATGTTTAAAAACAATATTCCATCCATAATCCCCATGTAGAAAAATAATTATATGCATATTCTTATGAGAAATGGGTTAAATAGGTTACTATGTATATTTACAAACATTATTCCACCCATAATCCCCATGTAGAGAAATAATTATGTGCATATTCTTATCAGAAATGGGTTAAATAGGTTACTATGTATATTTATAAACAATATTCCACCCATAATCCCCATGTAGAAAAATAATTATATGCATATTCTTAATAGAAAATTGGTTAAATAGGTCCTATGTATATTTATAAACAATATTGAACCCATAATCCCCATGTAGAAAAATAATGATATGCATATTCTTATCAGAAATGGGCTAAATAGGTCCCTATGTATATTTATAAACAATATTTCACCCATCATCCCTACGTAGAAAAATACTTATATGCATATTCTTATCAGAAATTGGTTAAATATATTCCTATGTATGTTTAACTACAATATTCCATTCATAATCCCCATGTAAAAAAATAGTTATATGCATATTCTTATGAGAAATGGGTTTAATAGGTTACTATGTATATTTAAAAACAGTATTCCACCAATAATCCCTATGTAGAAAAATAATTATATGCATATTTGTATCAAAAATGGGTTAAATAGCGTCCTATGTATATTTATAAACAATATTCCACCCATAATCCCCATGTAGAAAAATAATTTTATGCATATTCATAACAGAAATATGTTTAATATGTTCCTATGTAAATTAATAAACACTATTTCACCCATAATCCCTAGAAAAATACTTATATACATATTCTTATCAGAAATTGGGTTAACTATGTGCCTATGTATATTTATAAACAATATTCCACCCATAATCCCCATGTAGAAAAATAATTATACTCGTATTCTTATCAGAAATGGGTTAAATATATTCCTTTGTATGTTTAACTAGAATGAATATTCCATTCATAATCCCTATGTTTAACTAGAATGAATATTCCATTCATAATCCCTATGTAGAAAAATAATTATATGCATATTCTTATCAGAAATGGGTTAAATAGGTTCCTATGTATATTTTTTAAACAATTTCGCACTATAATCCCCATGCAGAAAAAATATTATATGCATATTCTTATCAGAAATGCTTTAATTAGGTTCCTATGTATATTTATAAACAATATTTCACCCATAATCCCTGTGTAGAAAAATACTTATATGCATATTCTTATCAGAAATTGGTTAAATAGGGTCCTATGTATGTATATAAACAATATTCCACCAATAATCCCCATGTAGAAAAAAAATTATATGCATATTCTTATCAGAAATGCTTTAATTAGGTTCCTATGTATATTTATAAACAATATTCCACCCATAACCCCATATAGAAAAAAAATGATATGCATAATCTTATCAGAAATGGCTTAAATACGTTCCTATGTATATTTATAAACAATATTCCACCCATAATAGATATGTAGAAAAATAATTATATGCATATTCTTATGAGAAATGGGTTAAATAGGTTACTATGTATATTTACAAACATTATTCCACCCATAATCCCCATGTAGAGAAATAATTGTGTGCATATTCTTATCAGAAATGGGTTAATTAGGTTACTATGTATATTTATAAACAATATTCCACCCATAATCCCCATGTAGAAAAATAATGTTATGCATATTCATATCAGAAATAGGTTTAATATGTTCCTATGTAAATGTATAAACAATATTCCACCCATAATCCACATGTAGAAAAATAATTATATGCATATTCTTATCAGAAATGGCTTAAATACGTTCCTATGTATATTTATAAACAATATTCCACCCATAATCCATATGTAATAAAATAATTATATGTGTATTTTTATAAGAAATTGGATAAATATATTCCTATGTATGTTTAAGAAACAATATTCCATCCATAATCCCCATGTAGAAAAATAATTATATGTATATTCTTGTGAGAAATGGGTTAAAAAGTTACTATGTATATTTAAAAACAGTATTCCGCCATTAATCCCTATGTAGAAAATAATTATATGCATGTTCTTACCAGAAATGGGTTAAATCAGTTCCTATGTATATTTATAAACAATATTCCACCTATAATCCCCATACTGAAAAATAATTATATGCATATACTTATCAGAAATGGGTTAAATAGGTTACTATGTATATTTATAAACAATATTCCACCCATAATCCCCATGTAGAAAAATAATGTTATGCATATTCATATCAGAAATAGGTTTAATATGTTCCTATGTAAATGTATAAACAATATTCCACCCATAATCCCCATGTAGAAATATAATTATATGCATATTCTTATCAGAAATGGCTTAAATACGTTCCTATGTATATTTATAAACAATATTCCACAAACAATCCACATGTAGAAAAATAATTATATTCATATTCTTATCAGAAATGGGTTTAATATATTCCTAATTAGGTTCCTATGTATATTTATAAACAATATTTCACCCATAATCCCTATGTAGAAAAATACTTATATGCATATTCTTATCACAAATTGGTTAAATAGGGTCCTATGTATGTATATAAACAATATTCCACCAATAATCCCCATGTAGAAATAAATTATATGCATATTCTTATCAGAAATTCTTTAATTAGGTTCCTATGTATATTTATAAACAATATTCCTCCCATAATCCAAACGTAGAAAAATAATTATATGTTTATTTTTATAAGAAATGGGATAAATGGGATAAATATATTCCTATGTATGTTTAACAACAATATTCCATCCATAATCCCCATGTAGAAAAATAATTATATGCATATTCTTATGAGAAATGGGTTAAATAGGTTACTATGTATATTTATAAACAATATTCCACCCATAATCCCCATGTAGAAAAATAATGTTATGCATATTCATATCAGAAATAGGTTTAATATGTTCCTATGTAAATGTATCAAAAATATTCCACCCATAATCCCCATGTAGAAAAATAATTATATGCATATTCTTATCAGAAATGGCTTAAACGCGTTCCTATGTATATTTATAAACAATATTCAACCCATAATCCACATATAGCAATATGATTAGATGCACATTCATATCAGAAATAGGTTTAATATGTTGCTATGTAAATTTATAAACAATATTCCATCCATAATCCCCATGTAAAAAAATAATTATATGCATATTGTTAACAGAAATGGGTTAAATAGGTTACAATGTATATTGATAAACAATATTCCACCCATAATCCATATGTAGAAAAATAATGATATGCGTATTTTTGTAAGCAATGGCATAAATAGGTTCCTATATATATTTATAAACAATATTCTAACTATAATCCCCATGTAGAAAAATTATATGCATATTCTTAATAGAAAATTGGTTAAATAGGTCCTATGTATATTTATAAACAATATTGAACCCATAATCCCCATGTAGAAAAATAATGATATGCATAGTCCTATCAGAAATGGGCTAAATAGGTCCCTATGTATATTTATAAACAATATTTCACCCATCATCCCTACGTAGAAAAATACTTATATGCATATTCTTATCAGAAATTGGTTAAATATATTCCTATGTATGTTTAACTACAATATTCCATTCATAATCCCCATGTAAAAAAATAGTTATATGCATATTCTTATGAGAAATGGGTTTAATAGGTTACTATGTATATTTAAAAACAGTATTCCACCAATAATCCCTATGTAGAAAAATAATTATATGCATACTTGTATCAAAAATGGGTTAAATAGCGTCCTATGTACATTTATAAACAATATTCCACCCATAATCCCCATGTAGAAAAATAATGATATGCATATTCATATGAGAAATGGGTTAAATAGGTTACTATGTATATTTAAAAACAGTATTCCACCTATAATCCCCATGTAGAAAATAATTATATGCATATTCTTATGTGAAATGGGTAAATAAGTTACTATGTATATTTATAAACAATATTCCACCCATAATCCCCATGTAGAAAAATAATTAAATGCATATTCATATCAGAAATAGGTTTAATATGTTCCTATGTAAATGTATAAACAATATTCCATCCATAATCCCCATGTAGAAAAATAATTATATGCATATTCTTATGAGAAATGGGTTAACCACTTGAGCCCCGGACCATTATGCTGCCTAAGGACCAGAGGTCTTTTTCCAATTTGGCACTGCGTCGCTTTAACTGCTAATTGCGCGGTCATGCAATGCTGTACCCAAACGAAATTTGCGTCCTTTTCTTCCCACAAATAGAGCTTTCTTTTGATGGTATTTGATCACCTCTGCGGTTTTTATTTTTTGCGCTAT
Organism: Aquarana catesbeiana; assembly: GCF_042186555.1. Classification (NCBI taxonomy): domain Eukaryota; kingdom Metazoa; phylum Chordata; class Amphibia; order Anura; family Ranidae; genus Aquarana; species Aquarana catesbeiana. The sequence continues at coordinate 531,920,639 of NC_133325.1, read as the reverse complement.
AAACGGAAAAAGACCGAAAATTTTGAAAAAAAATGATATTTTCTACTTTTTGTTATAAAAAAAATCCAATAAACTAAATTTTAGTCATACATTTAGGCCAAAATGTATTCGGCCACATGTCTTTGGTAAAAAAAATGTCAATAAGCGTATATTTATTGGTTTGCGCAAAAGTTATAGCGTCTACAAACTAGGGTACATTTTCTGGAATTTACACAGCTTTTAGTTTATGACTGCCTATGTCATTTCTTGAGGTGCTAAAATGGCAGGGCAGTACAAAACCCCCCCAAATGACCCCATTTTGGAAAGTAGACACCCCAAGGAAATTGCTGAGAGGCATGTTGAACCCATTGAATATTTATTTTTTTTGTCCCAAGTGATTGAAAAATGACAAAAAAAAAAAAAAATATTTACAAAAAGTCGTCACTAAATGATATATTGCTCACACAGGCCATGGGCCTATGTGGAATTGCACCCCAAAATACATTTAGCTGCTTCTCCTGAGTATGGGGATACCACATGTGTGGGACTTTTTGGGAGCCTAGCCGCGTACGGGGCCCCGAAAACCAATCACCGCCTTCAGGATTTCTAAGGGTGTAAATTTTTGCTTTCACTCTTCACTGCCTATCACAGTTTCGGAGGCCATGGAATGCCCAGGTGGCACAAAACCCCCCAAAATGACCCCATTTTGGAAAGTAGACACCCCAAGCTATTTGCTGAGAGGCATATTGAGTCCATGGAATATTTTATATTTTGACACAAGTTGCGGGAAAGTGACACTTTTTTTTTTTTTTTTTTTTTTTTTTCATAAAGTTGTCACTAAATGATATATTGCTCACACAGGCCATGGGCATATGTGGAATTGCACCCCAAAATACATTTAGCTGCTTCTCCTGAGTATGGGGATACCACATGTGTGGGACTTTTTGGGAGCCTAGCCGCGTACTGGACCCCGAAAACCAATCACTGCCTTCAGGATTTCTAAGGGTGAAAATTTTTGATTTCACTCTTTACTGCCTATCACAGTTTCGGAGGCCATGGAATGCCCAGGTGGCACAAACCCCCCCCAAATGACCCCATTTTGGAAAGTAGACACCCCAAGCTATTTGCTGAAAGGCATGGTGAGTATTTTGCAGCTCTCATTTGTTTTTGAAAATGAAGAAAGACAAGAAAAAACATTTTTTTTTTTCTTTTTTCAATTTTCAAAACTTTGTGACAAAAAGTGAGGTCTGCAAAATACTCACTATACCTCTCAGCAAATAGCTTGGGGTGTCTACTTTCCAAAATGGGGTCATTTGGGGGGGTTTTGTGCCACCTGGGCATTCCATGGCCTCCGAAACTGTGATAGGCAGTGAAGAGTGAAATCAAAAATTCACGCCCTTAGAAAGCCTGAAGGCGGTGCTTGGTTTTCGGGGTCCCGTACGCGGCTAGGCTCCCAAAAAGTCTCACACATGTGGTATCCCCGTACTCAGGAGAAGCAGCAGAATGTATTTTGGGGTGTAATTTCACATATTTCCATGGCATGTTTGAGCAATATATCATTTAGTGACAACTTTGTGCAAAAAAAAAAAAAAAAAAAAAAAATTTGTCTCTTTCCCGCAACTTGTGTCGCAATATAAAATATTCCATGGACTCGACATGCCTCTCAGCAAATAGCTTGGGGTGTCTACTTTCCAAAATGGGGTCATTTGGGGGGGTTTTGAACTGTCCTGGCATTTTATGCACAACATTTAGAAGCTTATGTCACACATCACCCACTCTTCTAACCACTTGAAGACAAAGCCCTTTCTGACACTTATTGTTTACATGAAAAAGTTTTTTTTTTTTGCAAAAAAATTACTTTGAACCCCCAAACATTATATATTTTTTTAAAGCAAATGCCCTACAGATTAAAATGGTGGGTGTTTCATTTTTTTTTTTCACACAGTAATTGCGCAGCGATTTTTCAAACGCATTTTTTGGGGAAAAAACACACTTTTTAAAATTTTAATGCACTAAAACACACTATATTGCCCAAATGTTTGATGAAATAAAAAAGATGATCTTAGGCCGAGTACATGGATACCAAACATGACATGCTTTAAAATTGCGCACAAACGTGCAGTGGCAACAAAATAAATACATGTTTAAAAGCCTTCAAAAGCCTTTACAGGTTACCACTTTAGATTTACAGAGGAGGTCTACTGGAAAAATTACTGCACTCGATCTGGCCTTCGCGGTGATACCTCACATGCATGGTGCAATTGCTGTTTATGTTTGACGACAGACCGCCGCTTGCGTTCGCCTTAGCGCGAGAGCAGGGGGCGACAGGGGTGTTTTTTTTTTTTTTTTTTTTTTTCTTTATTATTTTTTTGCTTTTTTAATCTTACTTTTAAACTGTTCCTTTCATATTTTTTTTTTTTAATCATTTTTATTGTTATCTCGGGGAATGTAAATATCCCCTATGATAGCAATAGGTAGTGACAGGTACTCTTTTTTGAAAAAATTGTGGTCTATTAGACCCTAGATCTCTCCTCTGCCCTCAAAGCATCTGACCACACCAAGATCGGTGTGATAAAATGCTTCCCTAATTTCCCAATGGCGCTATTTACATCCGGCGAAATCTAAGTCATGAAATACTCGTAGCTTCCGGTTTCTTAGGCCATAGAGATGTTTGGAGCCACTCTGGTCTCTGATCAGCTCTATGGTCAGCTGGCTGAATCACCGGCTGCATTCTCAGGTTCCCTGTTGAGACAGGAGAGCCAGAGAAAAACACGGAAGACGGTGGGGGGGGGGGCATTCCCTCCCACGGCTTGTAAAAGCAGTCTAGAGGCTAATTAGCCGCTAGGATTGCTTTTACATGAAAGCCGACCGCTGGCTGAAAAGAATGATACCAAGATGATACCTAAACCTGCAGGCATCATTCTGGTATAACCACTCAAAGTCGTGAATGGCGTACCTGAAGACAAAAAAATGGTTAACAATGGTTAACAATAAAGCACAGTAAACAGTAAAGTATAAATAATTACACACCTGAAAAACAAACATGATAAAACATAATAACAATAACAATAACAATAAAACATTGCAGAATAGAATACAGTAAAAAAGAGCAGAACAATAGAGAGAGAGAATAGAGAGAGAGAGAACAATAAAACAACAACTATTTTTTTTTATTTCATATTTTTTTTTTTTTTTACACTTTTTTTGTAACTAACTTTTATAACGGTAACCGGTTCCAGGTTCGGGTCTCTCAAAATGCGATGGCATCTTGGGAGACCCTGTGAAAGCGTGCCTAGTCTGTGCAATGCTGTACCCTACGCTAATACTCAACTAGTGAATGGTAGCGTTCAAAACATTCACCAATGCAAAGACCAGGATTGTCAGGACAGGAGGGACAATAATAGCGGGTGTCACGCCTATATCCGTGCTTGCTGCAGACACAACATCTTTTTTGGGGGGGTTCGTTGGGTAGGGGTACTCGGGAGGACATAAAAATGCCTCTCATGCAGCCGACTGCATTTGGTTGGGGATGTGAATGGGGGAAGTACGGGCGCTGCAGAAGCGGTGGGTTCCCAATTAGGATTGGCGAATGCAGCAGGAAGGGCACTATGGGCACGATGGGCCTGTGTTTGTCTTTTTGGTGGCAGCGGGACACTACTTGTGCTTGCCACCTCACCAGCTTGAACTGCACTTATGGGACTCGCCACGTCACCACGTGTTACTGCAGTGCTGGTTTGACTACGACCGGGGTGTACTAGGCCGCTGGCGCTTGCCAGTTCACCAAAACGCTACCAAAAAACTGTTAGCGATCGCAGGGATCAGGCCTGACTCTGCGAGCGCTGCAGTTATGCGTTTAGTGTTTTGTAAGTGTCAGTGATCGATCGATACTGCACTTGGGTGGGCTGGGCCGGGCCGGGCGGAGGGGCAAAACGCAGGTGCTAGCAGGTATCTGGGCTGATCCCGCTAACACTGCGTTTTTGGGAACCCTAAACTGCTGGTGACGCTAGTATAGATCTGATCGGATCAGATATTGATGCGATCAGATACTATACCACTAAGGGAGGTGTACGGTGCGTGCGTGGGTGTTAGCGGTACTGGCGCTAATCTGACGCTGCCTGGGGCTGGTGCTTGCCAGTTCACCAAAACGCTACAAAAAAAACTGTTAGCGATCGCAGGGATCAGGCCTGACTCTGCGAACGCTGCAGTTATGCGTTTAGTGTTTTGTAAGTGTCAGTGATCGATCGATACTGCACTTGGGTGGGCTGGGCTGGGCCGGGCGGAGGGGCAAAACGCAGGTGCTAGCAGGTATCTGGGCTGATTCCGCTAACACTGCGTTTTTGGGAACCCTAAACTGCTGGGGACGCTAGTATAGATCTGATCGGATCAGATATTGATCCGTTCAGATACTATACCACTAAGGGAGGCGTATGCTGCGTGCGTGGGTGTTAGCGGTACTGGCGCTAACCTGACGCCTGGGGCTGGTGCTTGCCAGTTCACCAAAATGCTACCAAAAAAACTGTTAGCGATCGCAGGGATCAGGCCTGACTCTGCGAACGCTGCAGTTATGCGTTTAGTGTTTTGTAAGTGACAGTGATCGATCGATACTGCACTTAGGTGGGCTGGGCGGAGGCACAAAACGCAGGTGCTAGCAGGTATCTGGGCTGATCCCGCTAACACTGCGTTTTTGGGAACCCTAAACTGCTGGGGACGCTAGTATAGATCTGATCGGATCAGATATTGATCCGATCAGATACTATACCACTAAGGGAGGCGTATGCTGCGTGCGTGGGTGTTAGCGGTACTGGCGCTAATCTGACGCTGCCTGGGGCGACGCATATCACCGCCGGGCGATCAGGGGGCTAAACCTTTATTCGGTAATAAACGGCGGGTGCCCTGACACTATAAAAAATAAACGAACTAACCAGCGTCATCCGTAATGGTTATACGGTGATCAGTGGTGAAAGGGTTAACTAGGGGGCAATCAAGGGGTTAAAACATTTATTAGGTAGTATATGGGGGTCCCTGACGCTATAAAACGCTGACGGCGAACCTAAATATTTACCTCACTAACTAGCGTCACCAGCGTCACTAATACAGCGATCAGAAAAATGATCGCTTAGTGACACTGGTGACAGGGGGTGATCAAGGGGTTAAAACTTTATTAGGGGGGGTTAGGGGGGTACCCTAGACCTAAAGGGGGGTAATACTAACTGTCCCAACACTGTAAATGTCACAAACTGACACTATGCAGTAATCAGAAAAAAAAAAAAAAAAACTGCTGGTGTCAGTTTGTGACAGGGGGGGGGGGGTGATTGGGGGGGGATCGGGGGGCGATCGGGGGGGGGATCGGGGTGTTTTGTGTGCCTGGCATGTTCTACTGTGTGTGTGTGTGTTGGTGCACTCACATAGATGTCTTCTCTCCTCGGGCCGGAACGGAAAATACCGACCCGAGGGGAGATGACATCACTTCCTTTGCTGCTGTTTAGCATACAGCAGCAAAGGAGTGTTTTCATTGGCCGGCGGCGATCGCGAGGGGGGGGCCACGAAAGGATGGTCTCCCCCTCATCACCGATCGCCGCTGGACTAAAGACGACCGCCTCGGGCACCGGGGGGGGGTCCGATCGGACCCCCCACCCGCGGAAGGCAAATCACGTACATGTACGTGATTTTGCCTGTCCGTGCCACTTTGCCGACGTACATCGGCGTGAGGCGGTCGTCAAGTGGTTAAATAGGTTACTATGTATATTTACAAACATTATTCCACCCATAATCCCCATGTAGATAAATAATTATATGCATATTTTTTATAAGAAATGGGATAAATAGGTTCCTATATATATTTCTAAACAATATTCTATCTATAATCCCCATGTAGAAAAATGATTATATGCATATTCTTATCAGAAATTGGTTAAATAGGTCCTATGTATATTTATAAACAATATTCAATCCATAATCCCCATATAGCAAAATAATTATATGCATGTTCAAACAGAAATAGGTTTAATATGTTGCTAAGTATATTTATAAACAATATTCCACCCATAATCCCCATGTAGAAAAATAATGATATGCATATTCTTATCAGAAATTGGTTAAATATATTCCTATGTATGTTTAACTACAATATTCTATCCATAATTCCCATGTAGAAAAATAATTATCTGCATTTTCTCATGAGAAATGGGTTAAATAGGTTACTATGTATATTTTAAAACAGTATTTCACCCATAATCCCCATACAGAAAAATAATTAAATGCATATTCTTACCAGAAATGGGTTAAATAAGTTACTATGAATAATTATAAACAATATTCCACTCATAATCCCCATGTAGAAAAATAATTTTATTCATATTCATATCAGAAATAGGTTTAATATGTTTCTATGTAAATTAATAAACAATATTTCACCCATAATCCCTACGTAGTAAAATACTCATATACATATTCTTATCAGAAATGGGTGAAATATGTTCGTATGTATATTTATGAACAGTATTCCACCAATAGCCGCATATAGAAAAATAATTATATGCATATTCGTATCAGAAAATGGGTTAAATAGCGTCCTATGTATATTTATAAACAATATTCCACCCATAATTCCCATGTAGAAAAATAATTTTATGCATATTCATATCAGAAATATGTTTAATATGTTCCTATGTAAATTAACCACTTGACCACCGCCTCACGACGATTTACGTCGGCAAGGTGGCACGGACAGGCAAAATCACGTACATATACGTGATTTGCCTTCCGCGGGTGGGGGGTCCGATCGGACCCCCCCGGTGCCCGAGGCTTCCGTCTTTTGTCCCACGGCGATCGGAGATGAGAGGAAGGCCATCCGTTCGTGGCCCCCCCCTCGCGATCGCCGCCGGCCAATCACATCATTCCTTTGCTGCTGTATGCTAAACAGCAGCAGAGGAAATGATATCATCTCTCAAAGGAAATGATGTCATATGTTCCTATGTAAATTAATAAACAATATTTCACCCATAATCCCTACGTAGTAAAATACTCATATACATATTCTTATCAGAAATGGGTGAAATACGTTACTATGTATATTTATAAACAATATTCAACTCATAATCCCCATATAGCAATATAATTATATGCGTATTCATATCAGAAATAGGTTTAATATGTTGCTATGTAAATATATAAACACTATTCCTTCTATAATCCCAATGTAAAAAAATAATTATATGCATATTCTTAACAGAAATGGGTTAAATAGGATACAATGTATATTTATAAACAATATTCCACCCATAATCCATATGTCGAAAAATAATGATATGCATATTTTTATGAGAAAATAGATAAATAGGTTCCTATGTATATTTATAAACAATATTCCACCCATAATCCATATGTAGAATAATAATGATATGCATATTTTTATAAGAAAATAGATAAATAGGTTCCTATGTATATTTATAAACAATATTCAATCCATAATCCCCATATAGCAAACTAATTATATTCAAACAGAAATAGGTTTAATATGTTGCTATGTATATTTATTAACAATATTAGACCCATAATCCCTATGTAGAAAGATAATTATATGCATATTCTTATCAGAAATTGGCTAAATAGGTTCCTATGTATATTTATAAACAATATTTCACCCATAATCCATATGTAGAAAAATACTTATATGCATATTCTTATCAGAAATTGGTTAAATAAGGTCCTATGTATATATATATAAATACCCATGTAGAAAAAAAATGATATGCATATTCTTATCAGAAATGCTTTAATTAGGTTCCTATGTATATTTATAAACAATATTCCTCCCATAATCCATATGTAGAAAAAAAATATATGCATATTTTTATAAGAAATGGGATAAAAATATTCCTATGTATGTTTAACAACAATATTCCATCCATAATCCCCATGTAGAAAAATAATTATATGCATATTCTTATGAGAAATGGGTTAAATAGGTTACTATGTATATTTATAAACAATATTCCACCCATAATCCCCATGTAGAAAAATAATGTTATGCATATTCATATCAGAAATAGGTTTAATATGTTCCTATGTAAATGTATCAAAAATATTCCACCCATAATCCCCATGTAGAAAAATAATTATATGCATATTCTTATCAGAAATGGCTTAAACGCGTTCCTATGTATATTTATAAACAATATTCAACCCATAATCCACATATAGCAATATGATTAGATGCACATTCATATCAGAAATAGGTTTAATATGTTGCTATGTAAATTTATAAACAATATTCCATCCATAATCCCCATGTAAAAAAATAATTATATGCATATTGTTAACAGAAATGGGTTAAATAGGTTACAATGTATATTGATAAACAATATTCCACCCATAATCCATATGTAGAAAAATAATGATATGCGTATTTTTGTAAGCAATGGCATAAATAGGTTCCTATATATATTTATAAACAATATTCTAACTATAATCCCCATGTAGAAAAATAATTATATGCATATTCTTAATAGAAAATTGGTTAAATAGGTCCTATGTATATTTATAAACAATATTTCACCCATCATCCCTACGTAGAAAAATACTTATATGCATATTCTTATCAGAAATTGGTTAAATATATTCCTATGTATATTTAACTACAATATTCCATTCATAATCCCCATGTAAAAAAATAGTTATATGCATATTCTTATGAGAAATGGGTTTAATAGGTTACTATGTATATTTAAAAACAGTATTCCACCAATAATCCCTATGTAGAAAAATAATTATATGCATATTTGTATCAAAAATGGGTTAAATAGCGTCCTATGTATATTTATAAACAATATTCCACCCATAATCCCCATGTAGAAAAATAATTTTATGCATATTCATAACAGAAATATGTTTAATATGTTCCTATGTAAATTAATAAACACTATTTCACCCATAATCCCTAGAAAAATACTTATATACATATTCTTATCAGAAATTGGGTTAACTATGTGCCTATGTATATTTAAAAACAATATTCCACCCATAATCCCCATGTAGAAAAATAATTATACTCGTATTCTTATCAGAAATGGGTTAAATATATTCCTTTGTATGTTTAACTAGAATGAATATTCCATTCATAATCCCTATGTTTAACTAGAATGAATATTCCATTCATAATCCCTATGTAGAAAAATAATTATATGCATATTCTTATCAGAAATGGGTTAAATAGGTTCCTATGTATATTTTTTAAACAATTTCCCACTATAATCCCCATGCAGAAAAAATATTATATGCATATTCTTATCAGAAATGCTTTAATTAGGTTCCTATGTATATTTATAAACAATATTTCACCCATAATCCCTGTGTAGAAAAATACTTATATGCATATTCTTATCAGAAACTGGTTAAATAGGGTCCTATGTATGTATATAAACAATATTCCACCAATAATCCCCATGTAGAAAAAAAAATTATATGCATATTCTTATCAGAAATGCTTTAATTAGGTTCCTATGTATATATTCATAAACAATATTCCACCCATAACCCCATATAGAAAAAAAATTATATGCATAATCTTATCAGAAATGGCTTAAATACGTTCCTATGTATATTTATAAACAATATTCCACCCATAATATATATGTAGAAAAATAATTATATGCATATTTTTATAAGAAATTGGATAAATATATTCCTATGTATGTTTAAAAACAATATTCCATCCATAATCCCCATGTAGAAAAATAATTATATGCATATTCTTATGAGAAATGGGTTAAATAGGTTACTATGTATATTTACAAACATTATTCCACCCATAATCCCCATGTAGAGAAATAATTATGTGCATATTCTTATCAGAAATGGGTTAATTAGGTTACTATGTATATTTATAAACAATATTCCACCCATAATTCCCATGTAGAAAAATAATGTTATGCATATTCATATCAGAAATAGGTTTAATATGTTCCTATGTAAATGTATAAACAATATTCCACCCATAATCCACATGTAGAAAAATAATTATATGCATATTCTTATCAGAAATGGCTTAAATACGTTCCTATGTATATTTATAAACAATATTCCACCCATAATCCATATGTAATAAAATAATTATATGTGTATTTTTATAAGAAATTGGATAAATATATTCCTATGTATGTTTAAGAAACAATATTCCATCCATAATCCCCATGTAGAAAAATAATTATATGTATATTCTTGTGAGAAATGGGTTAAAAAGTTACTATGTATATTTAAAAACAGTATTCCGCCATTAATCCCTATGTAGAAAATAATTATATGCATGTTCTTACCAGAAATGGGTTAAATCAGTTCCTATGTATATTTATAAACAATATTCCACCTATAATCCCCATACTGAAAAATAATTATATGCATATACTTATCAGAAATGGGTTAAATAGGTTACTATGTATATTTATAAACAATATTCCACCCATAATCCCCATGTAGAAAAATAATGTTATGCATATTCATATCAGAAATAGGTTTAATATGTTCCTATGTAAATGTATAAACAATATTCCACCCATAATCCCCATGTAGAAATATAATTATATGCATATTCTTATCAGAAATGGCTTAAATACGTTCCTATGTATATTTATAAACAATATTCCACAAACAATCCACATGTAGAAAAATAATTATATTCATATTCTTATCAGAAATGGGTTTAATATATTCCTAATTAGGTTCCTATGTATATTTATAAACAATATTTCACCCATAATCCCTATGTAGAAAAATACTTATATGCATATTCTTATCACAAATTGGTTAAATAGGGTCCTATGTATGTATATAAACAATATTCCACCAATAATCCCCATGTAGAAATAAATTATATGCATATTCTTATCAGAAATTCTTTAATTAGGTTCCTATGTATATTTATAAACAATATTCCTCCCATAATCCAAATGTAGAAAAATAATTATATGTTTATTTTTATAAGAAATGGGATAAATGGGATAAATATATTCCTATGTATGTTTAACAACAATATTCCATCCATAATCCCCATGTAGAAAAATAATTATATGCATATTCTTATGAGAAATGGGTTAAATAGGTTACTATGTATATTTATAAACAATATTCCACCCATAATCCCCATGTAGAAAAATAATGTTATGCATATTCATATCAGAAATAGGTTTAATATGTTCCTATGTAAATGTATCAAAAATATTCCACCCATAATCCCCATGTAGAAAAATAATTATATGCATATTCTTATCAGAAATGGCTTAAACGCGTTCCTATGTATATTTATAAACAATATTCAACCCATAATCCACATATAGCAATATGATTAGATGCACATTCATATCAGAAATAGGTTTAATATGTTGCTATGTAAATTTATAAACAATATTCCATCCATAATCCCCATGTAAAAAAATAATTATATGCATATTGTTAACAGAAATGGGTTAAATAGGTTACAATGTATATTGATAAACAATATTCCACCCATAATCCATATGTAGAAAAATAATGATATGCGTATTTTTGTAAGCAATGGCATAAATAGGTTCCTATATATATTTATAAACAATATTCTAACTATAATCCCCATGTAGAAAAATTATATGCATATTCTTAATAGAAAATTGGTTAAATAGGTCCTATGTATATTTATAAACAATATTGAACCCATAATCCCCATGTAGAAAAATAATGATATGCATAGTCCTATCAGAAATGGGCTAAATAGGTCCCTATGTATATTTATAAACAATATTTCACCCATCATCCCTACGTAGAAAAATACTTATATGCATATTCTTATCAGAAATTGGTTAAATATATTCCTATGTATGTTTAACTACAATATTCCATTCATAATCCCCATGTAAAAAAATAGTTATATGCATATTCTTATGAGAAATGGGTTTAATAGGTTACTATGTATATTTAAAAACAGTATTCCACCAATAATCCCTATGTAGAAAAATAATTATATGCATACTTGTATCAAAAATGGGTTAAATAGCGTCCTATGTACATTTATAAACAATATTCCACCCATAATCCCCATGTAGAAAAATAATGATATGCATATTCATATGAGAAATGGGTTAAATAGGTTACTATGTATATTTAAAAACAGTATTCCACCTATAATCCCCATGTAGAAAATAATTATATGCATATTCTTATGTGAAATGGGTAAATAAGTTACTATGTATATTTATAAACAATATTCCACCCATAATCCCCATGTAGAAAAATAATTAAATGCATATTCATATCAGAAATAGGTTTAATATGTTCCTATGTAAATGTATAAACAATATTCCATCCATAATCCCCATGTAGAAAAATAATTATATGCATATTCTTATGAGAAATGGGTTAACCACTTGAGCCCCGGACCATTATGCTGCCTAAGGACCAGAGGTCTTTTTCCAATTTGGCACTGCGTCGCTTTAACTGCTAATTGCGCGGTCATGCAATGCTGTACCCAAACGAAATTTGCGTCCTTTTCTTCCCACAAATAGAGCTTTCTTTTGATGGTATTTGATCACCTCTGCGGTTTTTATTTTTTGCGCTATAAACGGAAAAAGACCGAAAATTTTGAAAAAAAATGATATTTTCTACTTTTTGTTATAAAAAAAATCCAATAAACTAAATTTTAGTCATACATTTAGGCCAAAATGTATTCGGCCACATGTCTTTGGTAAAAAAAATGTCAATAAGCGTATATTTATTGGTTTGCGCAAAAGTTATAGCGTCTACAAACTAGGGTACATTTTCTGGAATTTACACAGCTTTTAGTTTATGACTGCCTATGTCATTTCTTGAGGTGCTAAAATGGCAGGGCAGTACAAAACCCCCCCAAATGACCCCATTTTGGAAAGTAGACACCCCAAGGAAATTGCTGAGAGGCATGATGAACCCATTGAATATTTATTTTTTTTGTCCCAAGTGATTGAAAAATGACAAAAAAAAAAAAAAAAAAAAAATATTTACAAAAAGTCGTCACTAAATGATATATTGCTCACACAGGCCATGGGCCTATGTGGAATTGCACCCCAAAATACATTTAGCTGCTTCTCCTGAGTATGGGGATACCACATGTGTGGGACTTTTTGGGAGCCTAGCCGCGTACGGGGCCCCGAAAACCAATCACCGCCTTCAGGATTTCTAAGGGTGTAAATTTTTGCTTTCACTCTTCACTGCCTATCACAGTTTCGGAGGCCATGGAATGCCCAGGTGGCACAAAACCCCCCAAAATGACCCCATTTTGGAAAGTAGACACCCCAAGCTATTTGCTGAGAGGCATATTGAGTCCATGGAATATTTTATATTTTGACACAAGTTGCGGGAAAGTGACACTTTTTTTTTTTTTTTTTTTTTTTTTTCATAAAGTTGTCACTAAATGATATATTGCTCACACAGGCCATGGGCATATGTGGAATTGCACCCCAAAATACATTTAGCTGCTTCTCCTGAGTATGGGGATACCACATGTGTGGGACTTTTTGGGAGCCTAGCCGCGTACTGGACCCCGAAAACCAATCACTGCCTTCAGGATTTCTAAGGGTGAAAATTTTTGATTTCACTCTTTACTGCCTATCACAGTTTCGGAGGCCATGGAATGCCCAGGTGGCACAAACCCCCCCCAAATGACCCCATTTTGGAAAGTAGACACCCCAAGCTATTTGCTGAAAGGCATGGTGAGTATTTTGCAGCTCTCATTTGTTTTTGAAAATGAAGAAAGACAAGAAAAAACATTTTTTTTTTTCTTTTTTCAATTTTCAAAACTTTGTGACAAAAAGTGAGGTCTGCAAAATACTCACTATACCTCTCAGCAAATAGCTTGGGGTGTCTACTTTCCAAAATGGGGTCATTTGGGGGGGTTTTGTGCCACCTGGGCATTCCATGGCCTCCGAAACTGTGATAGGCAGTGAAGAGTGAAATCAAAAATTCACGCCCTTAGAAAGCCTGAAGGCGGTGCTTGGTTTTCGGGGTCCCGTACGCGGCTAGGCTCCCAAAAAGTCTCACACATGTGGTATCCCCGTACTCAGGAGAAGCAGCAGAATGTATTTTGGGGTGTAATTTCACATATTTCCATGGCATGTTTGAGCAATATATCATTTAGTGACAACTTTGTGCAAAAAAAAAAAAAAAAAAAAAAAATTTGTCTCTTTCCCGCAACTTGTGTCGCAATATAAAATATTCCATGGACTCGACATGCCTCTCAGCAAATAGCTTGGGGTGTCTACTTTCCAAAATGGGGTCATTTGGGGGGGTTTTGAACTGTCCTGGCATTTTATGCACAACATTTAGAAGCTTATGTCACACATCACCCACTCTTCTAACCACTTGAAGACAAAGCCCTTTCTGACACTTATTGTTTACATGAAAAAGTTTTTTTTTTTTGCAAAAAAATTACTTTGAACCCCCAAACATTATATATTTTTTTAAAGCAAATGCCCTACAGATTAAAATGGTGGGTGTTTCATTTTTTTTTTTCACACAGTAATTGCGCAGCGATTTTTCAAACGCATTTTTTGGGGAAAAAACACACTTTTTAAAATTTTAATGCACTAAAACACACTATATTGCCCAAATGTTTGATGAAATAAAAAAGATGATCTTAGGCCGAGTACATGGATACCAAACATGACATGCTTTAAAATTGCGCACAAACGTGCAGTGGCAACAAAATAAATACATGTTTAAAAGCCTTCAAAAGCCTTTACAGGTTACCACTTTAGATTTACAGAGGAGGTCTACTGGAAAAATTACTGCACTCGATCTGGCCTTCGCGGTGATACCTCACATGCATGGTGCAATTGCTGTTTATGTTTGACGACAGACCGCCGCTTGCGTTCGCCTTAGCGCGAGAGCAGGGGGCGACAGGGGTGTTTTTTTTTTTTTTTTTTTTTTTCTTTATTATTTTTTTGCTTTTTTAATCTTACTTTTAAACTGTTCCTTTCATATTTTTTTTTTTTAATCATTTTTATTGTTATCTCGGGGAATGTAAATATCCCCTATGATAGCAATAGGTAGTGACAGGTACTCTTTTTTGAAAAAATTGTGGTCTATTAGACCCTAGATCTCTCCTCTGCCCTCAAAGCATCTGACCACACCAAGATCGGTGTGATAAAATGCTTCCCTAATTTCCCAATGGCGCTATTTACATCCGGCGAAATCTAAGTCATGAAATACTCGTAGCTTCCGGTTTCTTAGGCCATAGAGATGTTTGGAGCCACTCTGGTCTCTGATCAGCTCTATGGTCAGCTGGCTGAATCACCGGCTGCATTCTCAGGTTCCCTGTTGAGACAGGAGAGCCAGAGAAAAACACGGAAGACGGTGGGGGGGGGGGCATTCCCTCCCACGGCTTGTAAAAGCAGTCTAGAGGCTAATTAGCCGCTAGGATTGCTTTTACATGAAAGCCGACCGCTGGCTGAAAAGAA
Organism: Aquarana catesbeiana; assembly: GCF_042186555.1. Classification (NCBI taxonomy): domain Eukaryota; kingdom Metazoa; phylum Chordata; class Amphibia; order Anura; family Ranidae; genus Aquarana; species Aquarana catesbeiana. The sequence goes on along the minus strand of NC_133325.1, from coordinate 531,905,205 downwards.
TGATACCAAGATGATACCTAAACCTGCAGGCATCATTCTGGTATAACCACTCAAAGTCGTGAATGGCGTACCTGAAGACAAAAAAATGGTTAACAATGGTTAACAATAAAGCACAGTAAACAGTAAAGTATAAATAATTACACACCTGAAAAACAAACATGATAAAACATAATAACAATAACAATAACAATAAAACATTGCAGAATAGAATACAGTAAAAAAGAGCAGAACAATAGAGAGAGAGAATAGAGAGAGAGAGAACAATAAAACAACAACTATTTTTTTTTATTTCATATTTTTTTTTTTTTTTACACTTTTTTTGTAACTAACTTTTATAACGGTAACCGGTTCCAGGTTCGGGTCTCTCAAAATGCGATGGCATCTTGGGAGACCCTGTGAAAGCGTGCCTAGTCTGTGCAATGCTGTACCCTACGCTAATACTCAACTAGTGAATGGTAGCGTTCAAAACATTCACCAATGCAAAGACCAGGATTGTCAGGACAGGAGGGACAATAATAGCGGGTGTCACGCCTATATCCGTGCTTGCTGCAGACACAACATCTTTTTTGGGGGGGTTCGTTGGGTAGGGGTACTCGGGAGGACATAAAAATGCCTCTCATGCAGCCGACTGCATTTGGTTGGGGATGTGAATGGGGGAAGTACGGGCGCTGCAGAAGCGGTGGGTTCCCAATTAGGATTGGCGAATGCAGCAGGAAGGGCACTATGGGCACGATGGGCCTGTGTTTGTCTTTTTGGTGGCAGCGGGACACTACTTGTGCTTGCCACCTCACCAGCTTGAACTGCACTTATGGGACTCGCCACGTCACCACGTGTTACTGCAGTGCTGGTTTGACTACGACCGGGGTGTACTAGGCCGCTGGCGCTTGCCAGTTCACCAAAACGCTACCAAAAAACTGTTAGCGATCGCAGGGATCAGGCCTGACTCTGCGAGCGCTGCAGTTATGCGTTTAGTGTTTTGTAAGTGTCAGTGATCGATCGATACTGCACTTGGGTGGGCTGGGCCGGGCCGGGCGGAGGGGCAAAACGCAGGTGCTAGCAGGTATCTGGGCTGATCCCGCTAACACTGCGTTTTTGGGAACCCTAAACTGCTGGTGACGCTAGTATAGATCTGATCGGATCAGATATTGATGCGATCAGATACTATACCACTAAGGGAGGTGTACGGTGCGTGCGTGGGTGTTAGCGGTACTGGCGCTAATCTGACGCTGCCTGGGGCTGGTGCTTGCCAGTTCACCAAAACGCTACAAAAAAAACTGTTAGCGATCGCAGGGATCAGGCCTGACTCTGCGAACGCTGCAGTTATGCGTTTAGTGTTTTGTAAGTGTCAGTGATCGATCGATACTGCACTTGGGTGGGCTGGGCTGGGCCGGGCGGAGGGGCAAAACGCAGGTGCTAGCAGGTATCTGGGCTGATTCCGCTAACACTGCGTTTTTGGGAACCCTAAACTGCTGGGGACGCTAGTATAGATCTGATCGGATCAGATATTGATCCGTTCAGATACTATACCACTAAGGGAGGCGTATGCTGCGTGCGTGGGTGTTAGCGGTACTGGCGCTAACCTGACGCCTGGGGCTGGTGCTTGCCAGTTCACCAAAATGCTACCAAAAAAACTGTTAGCGATCGCAGGGATCAGGCCTGACTCTGCGAACGCTGCAGTTATGCGTTTAGTGTTTTGTAAGTGACAGTGATCGATCGATACTGCACTTAGGTGGGCTGGGCGGAGGCACAAAACGCAGGTGCTAGCAGGTATCTGGGCTGATCCCGCTAACACTGCGTTTTTGGGAACCCTAAACTGCTGGGGACGCTAGTATAGATCTGATCGGATCAGATATTGATCCGATCAGATACTATACCACTAAGGGAGGCGTATGCTGCGTGCGTGGGTGTTAGCGGTACTGGCGCTAATCTGACGCTGCCTGGGGCGACGCATATCACCGCCGGGCGATCAGGGGGCTAAACCTTTATTCGGTAATAAACGGCGGGTGCCCTGACACTATAAAAAATAAACGAACTAACCAGCGTCATCCGTAATGGTTATACGGTGATCAGTGGTGAAAGGGTTAACTAGGGGGCAATCAAGGGGTTAAAACATTTATTAGGTAGTATATGGGGGTCCCTGACGCTATAAAACGCTGACGGCGAACCTAAATATTTACCTCACTAACTAGCGTCACCAGCGTCACTAATACAGCGATCAGAAAAATGATCGCTTAGTGACACTGGTGACAGGGGGTGATCAAGGGGTTAAAACTTTATTAGGGGGGGTTAGGGGGGTACCCTAGACCTAAAGGGGGGTAATACTAACTGTCCCAACACTGTAAATGTCACAAACTGACACTATGCAGTAATCAGAAAAAAAAAAAAAAAAACTGCTGGTGTCAGTTTGTGACAGGGGGGGGGGGGTGATTGGGGGGGGATCGGGGGGCGATCGGGGGGGGGATCGGGGTGTTTTGTGTGCCTGGCATGTTCTACTGTGTGTGTGTGTGTTGGTGCACTCACATAGATGTCTTCTCTCCTCGGGCCGGAACGGAAAATACCGACCCGAGGGGAGATGACATCACTTCCTTTGCTGCTGTTTAGCATACAGCAGCAAAGGAGTGTTTTCATTGGCCGGCGGCGATCGCGAGGGGGGGGCCACGAAAGGATGGTCTCCCCCTCATCACCGATCGCCGCTGGACTAAAGACGACCGCCTCGGGCACCGGGGGGGGGTCCGATCGGACCCCCCACCCGCGGAAGGCAAATCACGTACATGTACGTGATTTTGCCTGTCCGTGCCACTTTGCCGACGTACATCGGCGTGAGGCGGTCGTCAAGTGGTTAAATAGGTTACTATGTATATTTACAAACATTATTCCACCCATAATCCCCATGTAGATAAATAATTATATGCATATTTTTTATAAGAAATGGGATAAATAGGTTCCTATATATATTTCTAAACAATATTCTATCTATAATCCCCATGTAGAAAAATGATTATATGCATATTCTTATCAGAAATTGGTTAAATAGGTCCTATGTATATTTATAAACAATATTCAATCCATAATCCCCATATAGCAAAATAATTATATGCATGTTCAAACAGAAATAGGTTTAATATGTTGCTAAGTATATTTATAAACAATATTCCACCCATAATCCCCATGTAGAAAAATAATGATATGCATATTCTTATCAGAAATTGGTTAAATATATTCCTATGTATGTTTAACTACAATATTCTATCCATAATTCCCATGTAGAAAAATAATTATCTGCATTTTCTCATGAGAAATGGGTTAAATAGGTTACTATGTATATTTTAAAACAGTATTTCACCCATAATCCCCATACAGAAAAATAATTAAATGCATATTCTTACCAGAAATGGGTTAAATAAGTTACTATGAATAATTATAAACAATATTCCACTCATAATCCCCATGTAGAAAAATAATTTTATTCATATTCATATCAGAAATAGGTTTAATATGTTTCTATGTAAATTAATAAACAATATTTCACCCATAATCCCTACGTAGTAAAATACTCATATACATATTCTTATCAGAAATGGGTGAAATATGTTCGTATGTATATTTATGAACAGTATTCCACCAATAGCCGCATATAGAAAAATAATTATATGCATATTCGTATCAGAAAATGGGTTAAATAGCGTCCTATGTATATTTATAAACAATATTCCACCCATAATTCCCATGTAGAAAAATAATTTTATGCATATTCATATCAGAAATATGTTTAATATGTTCCTATGTAAATTAACCACTTGACCACCGCCTCACGACGATTTACGTCGGCAAGGTGGCACGGACAGGCAAAATCACGTACATATACGTGATTTGCCTTCCGCGGGTGGGGGGTCCGATCGGACCCCCCCGGTGCCCGAGGCTTCCGTCTTTTGTCCCACGGCGATCGGAGATGAGAGGAAGGCCATCCGTTCGTGGCCCCCCCCTCGCGATCGCCGCCGGCCAATCACATCATTCCTTTGCTGCTGTATGCTAAACAGCAGCAGAGGAAATGATATCATCTCTCAAAGGAAATGATGTCATATGTTCCTATGTAAATTAATAAACAATATTTCACCCATAATCCCTACGTAGTAAAATACTCATATACATATTCTTATCAGAAATGGGTGAAATACGTTACTATGTATATTTATAAACAATATTCAACTCATAATCCCCATATAGCAATATAATTATATGCGTATTCATATCAGAAATAGGTTTAATATGTTGCTATGTAAATATATAAACACTATTCCTTCTATAATCCCAATGTAAAAAAATAATTATATGCATATTCTTAACAGAAATGGGTTAAATAGGATACAATGTATATTTATAAACAATATTCCACCCATAATCCATATGTCGAAAAATAATGATATGCATATTTTTATGAGAAAATAGATAAATAGGTTCCTATGTATATTTATAAACAATATTCCACCCATAATCCATATGTAGAATAATAATGATATGCATATTTTTATAAGAAAATAGATAAATAGGTTCCTATGTATATTTATAAACAATATTCAATCCATAATCCCCATATAGCAAACTAATTATATTCAAACAGAAATAGGTTTAATATGTTGCTATGTATATTTATTAACAATATTAGACCCATAATCCCTATGTAGAAAGATAATTATATGCATATTCTTATCAGAAATTGGCTAAATAGGTTCCTATGTATATTTATAAACAATATTTCACCCATAATCCATATGTAGAAAAATACTTATATGCATATTCTTATCAGAAATTGGTTAAATAAGGTCCTATGTATATATATATAAATACCCATGTAGAAAAAAAATGATATGCATATTCTTATCAGAAATGCTTTAATTAGGTTCCTATGTATATTTATAAACAATATTCCTCCCATAATCCATATGTAGAAAAAAAATATATGCATATTTTTATAAGAAATGGGATAAAAATATTCCTATGTATGTTTAACAACAATATTCCATCCATAATCCCCATGTAGAAAAATAATTATATGCATATTCTTATGAGAAATGGGTTAAATAGGTTACTATGTATATTTATAAACAATATTCCACCCATAATCCCCATGTAGAAAAATAATGTTATGCATATTCATATCAGAAATAGGTTTAATATGTTCCTATGTAAATGTATCAAAAATATTCCACCCATAATCCCCATGTAGAAAAATAATTATATGCATATTCTTATCAGAAATGGCTTAAACGCGTTCCTATGTATATTTATAAACAATATTCAACCCATAATCCACATATAGCAATATGATTAGATGCACATTCATATCAGAAATAGGTTTAATATGTTGCTATGTAAATTTATAAACAATATTCCATCCATAATCCCCATGTAAAAAAATAATTATATGCATATTGTTAACAGAAATGGGTTAAATAGGTTACAATGTATATTGATAAACAATATTCCACCCATAATCCATATGTAGAAAAATAATGATATGCGTATTTTTGTAAGCAATGGCATAAATAGGTTCCTATATATATTTATAAACAATATTCTAACTATAATCCCCATGTAGAAAAATAATTATATGCATATTCTTAATAGAAAATTGGTTAAATAGGTCCTATGTATATTTATAAACAATATTTCACCCATCATCCCTACGTAGAAAAATACTTATATGCATATTCTTATCAGAAATTGGTTAAATATATTCCTATGTATATTTAACTACAATATTCCATTCATAATCCCCATGTAAAAAAATAGTTATATGCATATTCTTATGAGAAATGGGTTTAATAGGTTACTATGTATATTTAAAAACAGTATTCCACCAATAATCCCTATGTAGAAAAATAATTATATGCATATTTGTATCAAAAATGGGTTAAATAGCGTCCTATGTATATTTATAAACAATATTCCACCCATAATCCCCATGTAGAAAAATAATTTTATGCATATTCATAACAGAAATATGTTTAATATGTTCCTATGTAAATTAATAAACACTATTTCACCCATAATCCCTAGAAAAATACTTATATACATATTCTTATCAGAAATTGGGTTAACTATGTGCCTATGTATATTTAAAAACAATATTCCACCCATAATCCCCATGTAGAAAAATAATTATACTCGTATTCTTATCAGAAATGGGTTAAATATATTCCTTTGTATGTTTAACTAGAATGAATATTCCATTCATAATCCCTATGTTTAACTAGAATGAATATTCCATTCATAATCCCTATGTAGAAAAATAATTATATGCATATTCTTATCAGAAATGGGTTAAATAGGTTCCTATGTATATTTTTTAAACAATTTCCCACTATAATCCCCATGCAGAAAAAATATTATATGCATATTCTTATCAGAAATGCTTTAATTAGGTTCCTATGTATATTTATAAACAATATTTCACCCATAATCCCTGTGTAGAAAAATACTTATATGCATATTCTTATCAGAAACTGGTTAAATAGGGTCCTATGTATGTATATAAACAATATTCCACCAATAATCCCCATGTAGAAAAAAAAATTATATGCATATTCTTATCAGAAATGCTTTAATTAGGTTCCTATGTATATATTCATAAACAATATTCCACCCATAACCCCATATAGAAAAAAAATTATATGCATAATCTTATCAGAAATGGCTTAAATACGTTCCTATGTATATTTATAAACAATATTCCACCCATAATATATATGTAGAAAAATAATTATATGCATATTTTTATAAGAAATTGGATAAATATATTCCTATGTATGTTTAAAAACAATATTCCATCCATAATCCCCATGTAGAAAAATAATTATATGCATATTCTTATGAGAAATGGGTTAAATAGGTTACTATGTATATTTACAAACATTATTCCACCCATAATCCCCATGTAGAGAAATAATTATGTGCATATTCTTATCAGAAATGGGTTAATTAGGTTACTATGTATATTTATAAACAATATTCCACCCATAATTCCCATGTAGAAAAATAATGTTATGCATATTCATATCAGAAATAGGTTTAATATGTTCCTATGTAAATGTATAAACAATATTCCACCCATAATCCACATGTAGAAAAATAATTATATGCATATTCTTATCAGAAATGGCTTAAATACGTTCCTATGTATATTTATAAACAATATTCCACCCATAATCCATATGTAATAAAATAATTATATGTGTATTTTTATAAGAAATTGGATAAATATATTCCTATGTATGTTTAAGAAACAATATTCCATCCATAATCCCCATGTAGAAAAATAATTATATGTATATTCTTGTGAGAAATGGGTTAAAAAGTTACTATGTATATTTAAAAACAGTATTCCGCCATTAATCCCTATGTAGAAAATAATTATATGCATGTTCTTACCAGAAATGGGTTAAATCAGTTCCTATGTATATTTATAAACAATATTCCACCTATAATCCCCATACTGAAAAATAATTATATGCATATACTTATCAGAAATGGGTTAAATAGGTTACTATGTATATTTATAAACAATATTCCACCCATAATCCCCATGTAGAAAAATAATGTTATGCATATTCATATCAGAAATAGGTTTAATATGTTCCTATGTAAATGTATAAACAATATTCCACCCATAATCCCCATGTAGAAATATAATTATATGCATATTCTTATCAGAAATGGCTTAAATACGTTCCTATGTATATTTATAAACAATATTCCACAAACAATCCACATGTAGAAAAATAATTATATTCATATTCTTATCAGAAATGGGTTTAATATATTCCTAATTAGGTTCCTATGTATATTTATAAACAATATTTCACCCATAATCCCTATGTAGAAAAATACTTATATGCATATTCTTATCACAAATTGGTTAAATAGGGTCCTATGTATGTATATAAACAATATTCCACCAATAATCCCCATGTAGAAATAAATTATATGCATATTCTTATCAGAAATTCTTTAATTAGGTTCCTATGTATATTTATAAACAATATTCCTCCCATAATCCAAATGTAGAAAAATAATTATATGTTTATTTTTATAAGAAATGGGATAAATGGGATAAATATATTCCTATGTATGTTTAACAACAATATTCCATCCATAATCCCCATGTAGAAAAATAATTATATGCATATTCTTATGAGAAATGGGTTAAATAGGTTACTATGTATATTTATAAACAATATTCCACCCATAATCCCCATGTAGAAAAATAATGTTATGCATATTCATATCAGAAATAGGTTTAATATGTTCCTATGTAAATGTATCAAAAATATTCCACCCATAATCCCCATGTAGAAAAATAATTATATGCATATTCTTATCAGAAATGGCTTAAACGCGTTCCTATGTATATTTATAAACAATATTCAACCCATAATCCACATATAGCAATATGATTAGATGCACATTCATATATCAGAAATAGGTTTAATATGTTGCTATGTAAATTTATAAACAATATTCCATCCATAATCCCCATGTAAAAAAATAATTATATGCATATTGTTAACAGAAATGGGTTAAATAGGTTACAATGTATATTGATAAACAATATTCCACCCATAATCCATATGTAGAAAAATAATGATATGCGTATTTTTGTAAGCAATGGCATAAATAGGTTCCTATATATATTTATAAACAATATTCTAACTATAATCCCCATGTAGAAAAATAATTATATGCATATTCTTAATAGAAAATTGGTTAAATAGGTCCTATGTATATTTATAAACAATATTGAACCCATAATCCCCATGTAGAAAAATAATGATATGCATAGTCTTATCAGAAATGGGCTAAATAGGTCCCTATGTATATTTATAAACAATATTTCACCCATCATCCCTACGTAGAAAAATACTTATATGCATATTCTTATCAGAAATTGGTTAAATATATTCCTATGTATGTTTAACTACAATATTCCATTCATAATCCCCATGTAAAAAAATAGTTATATGCATATTCTTATGAGAAATGGGTTTAATAGGTTACTATGTATATTTAAAAACAGTATTCCACCAATAATCCCTATGTAGAAAAATAATTATATGCATACTTGTATCAAAAATGGGTTAAATAGCGTCCTATGTACATTTATAAACAATATTCCACCCATAATCCCCATGTAGAAAAATAATTTTATGCATATTCATAACAGAAATATGTTTAATATGTTCCTATGTAAATTAATAAACACTATTTCACCCATAATCCCTAGAAAAATACTTATATACATATTCTTATCAGAAATTGGGTTAACTATGTGCCTATGTATATTTATAAACAATATTCCACCCATAATCCCCATGTAGAAAAATAATTATATTCGTATTCTTATCAGAAATGGGTTAAATATATTCCTTTGTATGTTTAACTAGAATGAATATTCCATTCATAATCCCTATGTTTAACTAGAATGAATATTCCATTCATAATCCCTATGTAGAAAAATAATTATATGCATATTCTTATCAGAAATGGGTTAAATAGGTTCCTATGTATATTTTTTAAACAATTTCCCACTATAATCCCCATGCAGAAAAAATATATTATATGCATATTCTTATCAGAAATGCTTTAATTAGGTTCCTATGTATATTTATAAACAATATTTCACCCATAATCCCTGTGTAGAAAAATACTTATATGCATATTCTTATCAGAAATTGGTTAAATAGGGTCCTATGTATGTATATAAACAATATTCCACCAATAATCCCCATGTAGAAAAAAAATTATATGCATATTCTTATCAGAAATGCTTTAATTAGGTTCCTATGTATATTTATAAACAATATTCCACCCATAACCCCATATAGAAAAAAAATGATATGCATAATCTTATCAGAAATGGCTTAAATACGTTCCTATGTATATTTATAAACAATATTCCACCCATAATAGATATGTAGAAAAATAATTATATGCGTATTTTTATAAGAAATTGGATAAATATATTCCTATGTATGTTTAAAAACAATATTCCATCCATAATCCCCATGTAGAAAAATAATTATATGCATATTCTTATGAGAAATGGGTTAAATAGGTTACTATGTATATTTACAAACATTATTCCACCCATAATCCCCATGTAGAGAAATAATTGTGTGCATATTCTTATCAGAAATGGGTTAATTAGGTTACTATGTATATTTATAAACAATATTCCACCCATAATCCCCATGTAGAAAAATAATGTTATGCATATTCATATCAGAAATAGGTTTAATATGTTCCTATGTAAATGTATAAACAATATTCCACCCATAATCCACATGTAGAAAAATAATTATATGCATATTCTTATCAGAAATGGCTTAAATACGTTCCTATATATATTTATAAACAATATTCCACCCATAATCCATATGTAATAAAATAATTATATGTGTATTTTTATAAGAAATTGGATAAATATATTCCTATGTATGTTTAAGAAACAATATTCCATCCATAATCCCCATGTAGAAAAATAATTATATGTATATTCTTGTGAGAAATGGGTTAAAAAGTTACTATGTATATTTAAAAACAGTATTCCGCCATTAATCCCTATGTAGAAAATAATTATATGCATGTTCTTACCAGAAATGGGTTAAATCAGTTCCTATGTATATTTATAAACAATATTCCACCTATAATCCCCATACTGAAAAATAATTATATGCATATACTTATCAGAAATGGGTTAAATAGGTTACTATGTATATTTATAAACAATATTCCACCCATAACCCCATATAGAAAAAAAATTATATGCATAATCTTATCAGAAATGGCTTAAATACGTTCCTATGTATATTTATAAACAATATTCCACCCATAATATATATGTAGAAAAATAATTATATGCATATTTTTATAAGAAATTGGATAAATATATTCCTATGTATGTTTAAAAACAATATTCCATCCATAATCCCCATGTAGAAAAATAATTATATGCATATTCTTATGAGAAATGGGTTAAATAGGTTACTATGTATATTTACAAACATTATTCCACCCATAATCCCCATGTAGAGAAATAATTATGTGCATATTCTTATCAGAAATGGGTTAAATAGGTTACTATGTATATTTATAAACAATATTCCACCCATAATCCCCATGTAGAAAAATAATTATATGCATATTCTTAATAGAAAATTGGTTAAATAGGTCCTATGTATATTTATAAACAATATTGAACCCATAATCCCCATGTAGAAAAATAATGATATGCATATTCTTATCAGAAATGGGCTAAATAGGTCCCTATGTATATTTATAAACAATATTTCACCCATCATCCCTACGTAGAAAAATACTTATATGCATATTCTTATCAGAAATTGGTTAAATATATTCCTATGTATGTTTAACTACAATATTCCATTCATAATCCCCATGTAAAAAAATAGTTATATGCATATTCTTATGAGAAATGGGTTTAATAGGTTACTATGTATATTTAAAAACAGTATTCCACCAATAATCCCTATGTAGAAAAATAATTATATGCATATTTGTATCAAAAATGGGTTAAATAGCGTCCTATGTATATTTATAAACAATATTCCACCCATAATCCCCATGTAGAAAAATAATTTTATGCATATTCATAACAGAAATATGTTTAATATGTTCCTATGTAAATTAATAAACACTATTTCACCCATAATCCCTAGAAAAATACTTATATACATATTCTTATCAGAAATTGGGTTAACTATGTGCCTATGTATATTTATAAACAATATTCCACCCATAATCCCCATGTAGAAAAATAATTATACTCGTATTCTTATCAGAAATGGGTTAAATATATTCCTTTGTATGTTTAACTAGAATGAATATTCCATTCATAATCCCTATGTTTAACTAGAATGAATATTCCATTCATAATCCCTATGTAGAAAAATAATTATATGCATATTCTTATCAGAAATGGGTTAAATAGGTTCCTATGTATATTTTTTAAACAATTTCGCACTATAATCCCCATGCAGAAAAAATATTATATGCATATTCTTATCAGAAATGCTTTAATTAGGTTCCTATGTATATTTATAAACAATATTTCACCCATAATCCCTGTGTAGAAAAATACTTATATGCATATTCTTATCAGAAATTGGTTAAATAGGGTCCTATGTATGTATATAAACAATATTCCACCAATAATCCCCATGTAGAAAAAAAATTATATGCATATTCTTATCAGAAATGCTTTAATTAGGTTCCTATGTATATTTATAAACAATATTCCACCCATAACCCCATATAGAAAAAAAATGATATGCATAATCTTATCAGAAATGGCTTAAATACGTTCCTATGTATATTTATAAACAATATTCCACCCATAATAGATATGTAGAAAAATAATTATATGCGTATTTTTATAAGAAATTGGATAAATATATTCCTATGTATGTTTAAAAACAATATTCCATCCATAATCCCCATGTAGAAAAATAATTATATGCATATTCTTATGAGAAATGGGTTAAATAGGTTACTATGTATATTTACAAACATTATTCCACCCATAATCCCCATGTAGAGAAATAATTGTGTGCATATTCTTATCAGAAATGGGTTAATTAGGTTACTATGTATATTTATAAACAATATTCCACCCATAATCCCCATGTAGAAAAATAATGTTATGCATATTCATATCAGAAATAGGTTTAATATGTTCCTATGTAAATGTATAAACAATATTCCACCCATAATCCACATGTAGAAAAATAATTATATGCATATTCTTATCAGAAATGGCTTAAATACGTTCCTATGTATATTTATAAACAATATTCCACCCATAATCCATATGTAATAAAATAATTATATGTGTATTTTTATAAGAAATTGGATAAATATATTCCTATGTATGTTTAAGAAACAATATTCCATCCATAATCCCCATGTAGAAAAATAATTATATGTATATTCTTGTGAGAAATGGGTTAAAAAGTTACTATGTATATTTAAAAACAGTATTCCGCCATTAATCCCTATGTAGAAAATAATTATATGCATGTTCTTACCAGAAATGGGTTAAATCAGTTCCTATGTATATTTATAAACAATATTCCACCTATAATCCCCATACTGAAAAATAATTATATGCATATACTTATCAGAAATGGGTTAAATAGGTTACTATGTATATTTATAAACAATATTCCACCCATAATCCCCATGTAGAAAAATAATGTTATGCATATTCATATCAGAAATAGGTTTAATATGTTCCTATGTAAATGTATAAACAATATTCCACCCATAATCCCCATGTAGAAATATAATTATATGCATATTCTTATCAGAAATGGCTTAAATACGTTCCTATGTATATTTATAAACAATATTCCACAAACAATCCACATGTAGAAAAATAATTATATTCATGTTCTTATCAGAAATGGGTTTAATATATTCCTAATTAGGTTCCTATGTATATTTATAAACAATATTTCACCCATAATCCCTATGTAGAAAAATACTTATATGCATATTCTTATCACAAATTGGTTAAATAGGGTCCTATGTATGTATATAAACAATATTCCACCAATAATCCCCATGTAGAAATAAATTATATGCATATTCTTATCAGAAATTCTTTAATTAGGTTCCTATGTATATTTATAAACAATATTCCTCCCATAATCCAAATGTAGAAAAATAATTATATGTTTATTTTTATAAGAAATGGGATAAATGGGATAAATATATTCCTATGTATGTTTAACAACAATATTCCATCCATAATCCCCATGTAGAAAAATAATTATATGCATATTCTTATGAGAAATGGGTTAAATAGGTTACTATGTATATTTATAAACAATATTCCACCCATAATCCCCATGTAGAAAAATAATGTTATGCATATTCATATCAGAAATAGGTTTAATATGTTCCTATGTAAATGTATCAAAAATATTCCACCCATAATCCCCATGTAGAAAAATAATTATATGCATATTCTTATCAGAAATGGCTTAAACGCGTTCCTATGTATATTTATAAACAATATTCAACCCATAATCCACATATAGCAATATGATTAGATGCACATTCATATCAGAAATAGGTTTAATATGTTGCTATGTAAATTTATAAACAATATTCCATCCATAATCCCCATGTAAAAAAATAATTATATGCATATTGTTAACAGAAATGGGTTAAATAGGTTACAATGTATATTGATAAACAATATTCCACCCATAATCCATATGTAGAAAAATAATGATATGCGTATTTTTGTAAGCAATGGCATAAATAGGTTCCTATATATATTTATAAACAATATTCTAACTATAATCCCCATGTAGAAAAATAATTATATGCATATTCTTAATAGAAAATTGGTTAAATAGGTCCTATGTATATTTATAAACAATATTGAACCCATAATCCCCATGTAGAAAAATAATGATATGCATAGTCCTATCAGAAATGGGCTAAATAGGTCCCTATGTATATTTATAAACAATATTTCACCCATCATCCCTACGTAGAAAAATACTTATATGCATATTCTTATCAGAAATTGGTTAAATATATTCCTATGTATGTTTAACTACAATATTCCATTCATAATCCCCATGTAAAAAAATAGTTATATGCATATTCTTATGAGAAATGGGTTTAATAGGTTACTATGTATATTTAAAAACAGTATTCCACCAATAATCCCTATGTAGAAAAAAAATTATATGCATACTTGTATCAAAAATGGGTTAAATAGCGTCCTATGTACATTTATAAACAATATTCCACCCATAATCCCCATGTAGAAAAATAATGATATGCATATTCATATGAGAAATGGGTTAAATAGGTTACTATGTATATTTAAAAACAGTATTCCACCTATAATCCCCATGTAGAAAATAATTATATGGATATTCTTATGTGAAATGGGTAAATAAGTTACTATGTATATTTATAAACAATATTCCACCCATAATCCCCATGTAGAAAAATAATGTTATGCATATTCATATCAGAAATAGGTTTAATATGTTCCTATGTAAATGTATAAACAATATTCCACCCATAATCCACATGTAGAAAAATAATTATATGCATATTCTTATCAGAAATGGCTTAAATACGTTCCTATGTATATTTATAAACAATATTCCACCCATAATCCATATGTAATAAAATAATTATATGTGTATTTTTATAAGAAATTGGATAAATATATTCCTATGTATGTTTAAGAAACAATATTCCATCCATAATCCCCATGTAGAAAAATAATTATATGTATATTCTTGTGAGAAATGGGTTAAAAAGTTACTATGTATATTTAAAAACAGTATTCCGCCATTAATCCCTATGTAGAAAATAATTATATGCATGTTCTTACCAGAAATGGGTTAAATCAGTTCCTATGTATATTTATAAACAATATTCCACCTATAATCCCCATACTGAAAAATAATTATATGCATATACTTATCAGAAATGGGTTAAATAGGTTACTATGTATATTTATAAACAATATTCCAC
Organism: Aquarana catesbeiana; assembly: GCF_042186555.1. Classification (NCBI taxonomy): domain Eukaryota; kingdom Metazoa; phylum Chordata; class Amphibia; order Anura; family Ranidae; genus Aquarana; species Aquarana catesbeiana. Next base: position 531,889,617 of record NC_133325.1, on the reverse strand, counting down.
CCATAACCCCATATAGAAAAAAAATTATATGCATAATCTTATCAGAAATGGCTTAAATACGTTCCTATGTATATTTATAAACAATATTCCACCCATAATATATATGTAGAAAAATAATTATATGCATATTTTTATAAGAAATTGGATAAATATATTCCTATGTATGTTTAAAAACAATATTCCATCCATAATCCCCATGTAGAAAAATAATTATATGCATATTCTTATGAGAAATGGGTTAAATAGGTTACTATGTATATTTACAAACATTATTCCACCCATAATCCCCATGTAGAGAAATAATTATGTGCATATTCTTATCAGAAATGGGTTAAATAGGTTACTATGTATATTTATAAACAATATTCCACCCATAATCCCCATGTAGAAAAATAATTATATGCATATTCTTAATAGAAAATTGGTTAAATAGGTCCTATGTATATTTATAAACAATATTGAACCCATAATCCCCATGTAGAAAAATAATGATATGCATATTCTTATCAGAAATGGGCTAAATAGGTCCCTATGTATATTTATAAACAATATTTCACCCATCATCCCTACGTAGAAAAATACTTATATGCATATTCTTATCAGAAATTGGTTAAATATATTCCTATGTATGTTTAACTACAATATTCCATTCATAATCCCCATGTAAAAAAATAGTTATATGCATATTCTTATGAGAAATGGGTTTAATAGGTTACTATGTATATTTAAAAACAGTATTCCACCAATAATCCCTATGTAGAAAAATAATTATATGCATATTTGTATCAAAAATGGGTTAAATAGCGTCCTATGTATATTTATAAACAATATTCCACCCATAATCCCCATGTAGAAAAATAATTTTATGCATATTCATAACAGAAATATGTTTAATATGTTCCTATGTAAATTAATAAACACTATTTCACCCATAATCCCTAGAAAAATACTTATATACATATTCTTATCAGAAATTGGGTTAACTATGTGCCTATGTATATTTATAAACAATATTCCACCCATAATCCCCATGTAGAAAAATAATTATACTCGTATTCTTATCAGAAATGGGTTAAATATATTCCTTTGTATGTTTAACTAGAATGAATATTCCATTCATAATCCCTATGTTTAACTAGAATGAATATTCCATTCATAATCCCTATGTAGAAAAATAATTATATGCATATTCTTATCAGAAATGGGTTAAATAGGTTCCTATGTATATTTTTTAAACAATTTCGCACTATAATCCCCATGCAGAAAAAATATTATATGCATATTCTTATCAGAAATGCTTTAATTAGGTTCCTATGTATATTTATAAACAATATTTCACCCATAATCCCTGTGTAGAAAAATACTTATATGCATATTCTTATCAGAAATTGGTTAAATAGGGTCCTATGTATGTATATAAACAATATTCCACCAATAATCCCCATGTAGAAAAAAAATTATATGCATATTCTTATCAGAAATGCTTTAATTAGGTTCCTATGTATATTTATAAACAATATTCCACCCATAACCCCATATAGAAAAAAAATGATATGCATAATCTTATCAGAAATGGCTTAAATACGTTCCTATGTATATTTATAAACAATATTCCACCCATAATAGATATGTAGAAAAATAATTATATGCGTATTTTTATAAGAAATTGGATAAATATATTCCTATGTATGTTTAAAAACAATATTCCATCCATAATCCCCATGTAGAAAAATAATTATATGCATATTCTTATGAGAAATGGGTTAAATAGGTTACTATGTATATTTACAAACATTATTCCACCCATAATCCCCATGTAGAGAAATAATTGTGTGCATATTCTTATCAGAAATGGGTTAATTAGGTTACTATGTATATTTATAAACAATATTCCACCCATAATCCCCATGTAGAAAAATAATGTTATGCATATTCATATCAGAAATAGGTTTAATATGTTCCTATGTAAATGTATAAACAATATTCCACCCATAATCCACATGTAGAAAAATAATTATATGCATATTCTTATCAGAAATGGCTTAAATACGTTCCTATGTATATTTATAAACAATATTCCACCCATAATCCATATGTAATAAAATAATTATATGTGTATTTTTATAAGAAATTGGATAAATATATTCCTATGTATGTTTAAGAAACAATATTCCATCCATAATCCCCATGTAGAAAAATAATTATATGTATATTCTTGTGAGAAATGGGTTAAAAAGTTACTATGTATATTTAAAAACAGTATTCCGCCATTAATCCCTATGTAGAAAATAATTATATGCATGTTCTTACCAGAAATGGGTTAAATCAGTTCCTATGTATATTTATAAACAATATTCCACCTATAATCCCCATACTGAAAAATAATTATATGCATATACTTATCAGAAATGGGTTAAATAGGTTACTATGTATATTTATAAACAATATTCCACCCATAATCCCCATGTAGAAAAATAATGTTATGCATATTCATATCAGAAATAGGTTTAATATGTTCCTATGTAAATGTATAAACAATATTCCACCCATAATCCCCATGTAGAAATATAATTATATGCATATTCTTATCAGAAATGACTTAAATACGTTCCTATGTATATTTATAAACAATATTCCACAAACAATCCACATGTAGAAAAATAATTATATTCATATTCTTATCAGAAATGGGTTTAATATATTCCTAATTAGGTTCCTATGTATATTTATAAACAATATTTCACCCATAATCCCTATGTAGAAAAATACTTATATGCATATTCTTATCACAAATTGGTTAAATAGGGTCCTATGTATGTATATAAACAATATTCCACCAATAATCCCCATGTAGAAATAAATTATATGCATATTCTTATCAGAAATTCTTTAATTAGGTTCCTATGTATATTTATAAACAATATTCCTCCCATAATCCAAATGTAGAAAAATAATTATATGTTTATTTTTATAAGAAATGGGATAAATGGGATAAATATATTCCTATGTATGTTTAACAACAATATTCCATCCATAATCCCCATGTAGAAAAATAATTATATGCATATTCTTATGAGAAATGGGTTAAATAGGTTACTATGTATATTTATAAACAATATTCCACCCATAATCCCCATGTAGAAAAATAATGTTATGCATATTCATATCAGAAATAGGTTTAATATGTTCCTATGTAAATGTATCAAAAATATTCCACCCATAATCCCCATGTAGAAAAATAATTATATGCATATTCTTATCAGAAATGGCTTAAACGCGTTCCTATGTATATTTATAAACAATATTCAACCCATAATCCACATATAGCAATATGATTAGATGCACATTCATATCAGAAATAGGTTTAATATGTTGCTATGTAAATTTATAAACAATATTCCATCCATAATCCCCATGTAAAAAAATAATTATATGCATATTGTTAACAGAAATGGGTTAAATAGGTTACAATGTATATTGATAAACAATATTCCACCCATAATCCATATGTAGAAAAATAATGATATGCGTATTTTTGTAAGCAATGGCATAAATAGGTTCCTATATATATTTATAAACAATATTCTAACTATAATCCCCATGTAGAAAAATAATTATATGCATATTCTTAATAGAAAATTGGTTAAATAGGTCCTATGTATATTTATAAACAATATTGAACCCATAATCCCCATGTAGAAAAATAATGATATGCATAGTCCTATCAGAAATGGGCTAAATAGGTCCCTATGTATATTTATAAACAATATTTCACTCATCATCCCTACGTAGAAAAATACTTATATGCATATTCTTATCAGAAATTGGTTAAATATATTCCTATGTATGTTTAACTACAATATTCCATTCATAATCCCCATGTAAAAAAATAGTTATATGCATATTCTTATGAGAAATGGGTTTAATAGGTTACTATGTATATTTAAAAACAGTATTCCACCAATAATCCCTATGTAGAAAAATAATTATATGCATACTTGTATCAAAAATGGGTTAAATAGCGTCCTATGTACATTTATAAACAATATTTTACCCATAATCCCCATGTAGAAAAATAATGATATGCATATTCATATGAGAAATGGGTTAAATAGGTTACTATGTATATTTAAAAACAGTATTCCACCTATAATCCCCATGTAGAAAATAATTATATGCATATTCTTATGTGAAATGGGTAAATAAGTTACTATGTATATTTATAAACAATATTCCACCCATAATCCCCATGTAGAAAAATAATTAAATGCATATTCATATCAGAAATAGGTTTAATATGTTCCTATGTAAATGTATAAACAATATTCCATCCATAATCCCCATGTAGAAAAATAATTATATGCATATTCTTATGAGAAATGGGTTAAATAGGTTACTATGTATATTTACAAACATTATTCCACCCATAATCCCCATGTAGATAAATAATTATATGCATATTTTTTATAAGAAATGGGATAAATAGGTTCCTATATATATTTCTAAACAATATTCTATCTATAATCCCCATGTAGAAAAATGATTATATGCATATTCTTATCAGAAATTGGTTAAATAGGTCCTATGTATATTTATAAACAATATTCAATCCATAATCCCCATATAGCAAAATAATTATATGCATGTTCAAACAGAAATAGGTTTAATATGTTGCTAAGTATATTTATAAACAATATTCCACCCATAATCCCCATGTAGAAAAATAATGATATGCATATTCTTATCAGAAATTGGTTAAATATATTCCTATGTATGTTTAACTACAATATTCTATCCATAATTCCCATGTAGAAAAATAATTATCTGCATTTTCTCATGAGAAATGGGTTAAATAGGTTACTATGTATATTTTAAAACAGTATTTCACCCATAATCCCCATACAGAAAAATAATTAAATGCATATTCTTACCAGAAATGGGTTAAATAAGTTACTATGAATAATTATAAACAATATTCCACTCATAATCCCCATGTAGAAAAATAATTTTATTCATATTCATATCAGAAATAGGTTTAATATGTTTCTATGTAAATTAATAAACAATATTTCACCCATAATCCCTACGTAGTAAAATACTCATATACATATTCTTATCAGAAATGGGTGAAATATGTTCGTATGTATATTTATGAACAGTATTCCACCAATAGCCGCATATAGAAAAATAATTATATGCATATTCGTATCAGAAAATGGGTTAAATAGCGTCCTATGTATATTTATAAACAATATTCCACCCATAATTCCCATGTAGAAAAATAATTTTATGCATATTCATATCAGAAATATGTTTAATATGTTCCTATGTAAATTAACCACTTGACCACCGCCTCACGACGATTTACGTCGGCAAGGTGGCACGGACAGGCAAAATCACGTACATATACGTGATTTGCCTTCCGCGGGTGGGGGGTCCGATCGGACCCCCCCGGTGCCCGAGGCTTCCGTCTTTTGTCCCACGGCGATCGGAGATGAGGGGGAGGCCATCCGTTCGTGGCCCCCCCCTCGCGATCGCCGCCGGCCAATCACATCATTCCTTTGCTGCTGTATGCTAAACAGCAGCAGAGGAAATGATATCATCTCTCAAAGGAAATGATGTCATATGTTCCTATGTAAATTAATAAACAATATTTCACCCATAATCCCTACGTAGTAAAATACTCATATACATATTCTTATCAGAAATGGGTGAAATACGTTACTATGTATATTTATAAACAATATTCAACTCATAATCCCCATATAGCAATATAATTATATGCGTATTCATATCAGAAATAGGTTTAATATGTTGCTATGTAAATATATAAACACTATTCCTTCTATAATCCCAATGTAAAAAAATAATTATATGCATATTCTTAACAGAAATGGGTTAAATAGGATACAATGTATATTTATAAACAATATTCCACCCATAATCCATATGTCGAAAAATAATGATATGCATATTTTTATGAGAAAATAGATAAATAGGTTCCTATGTATATTTATAAACAATATTCCACCCATAATCCATATGTAGAATAATAATGATATGCATATTTTTATAAGAAAATAGATAAATAGGTTCCTATGTATATTTATAAACAATATTCAATCCATAATCCCCATATAGCAAACTAATTATATTCAAACAGAAATAGGTTTAATATGTTGCTATGTATATTTATTAACAATATTAGACCCATAATCCCTATGTAGAAAAATAATTATATGCATATTCTTATCAGAAATTGGCTAAATAGGTTCCTATGTATATTTATAAACAATATTTCACCCATAATCCATATGTAGAAAAATACTTATATGCATATTCTTATCAGAAATTGGTTAAATAAGGTCCTATGTATATATATATAAATACCCATGTAGAAAAAAAATGATATGCATATTCTTATCAGAAATGCTTTAATTAGGTTCCTATGTATATTTATAAACAATATTCCTCCCATAATCCATATGTAGAAAAAAAATATATGCATATTTTTATAAGAAATGGGATAAAAATATTCCTATGTATGTTTAACAACAATATTCCATCCATAATCCCCATGTAGAAAAATAATTATATGCATATTCTTATGAGAAATGGGTTAAATAGGTTACTATGTATATTTATAAACAATATTCCACCCATAATCCCCATGTAGAAAAATAATGTTATGCATATTCATATCAGAAATAGGTTTAATATGTTCCTATGTAAATGTATCAAAAATATTCCACCCATAATCCCCATGTAGAAAAATAATTATATGCATATTCTTATCAGAAATGGCTTAAACGCGTTCCTATGTATATTTATAAACAATATTCAACCCATAATCCACATATAGCAATATGATTAGATGCACATTCATATCAGAAATAGGTTTAATATGTTGCTATGTAAATTTATAAACAATATTCCATCCATAATCCCCATGTAAAAAAATAATTATATGCATATTGTTAACAGAAATGGGTTAAATAGGTTACAATGTATATTGATAAACAATATTCCACCCATAATCCATATGTAGAAAAATAATGATATGCGTATTTTTGTAAGCAATGGCATAAATAGGTTCCTATATATATTTATAAACAATATTCTAACTATAATCCCCATGTAGAAAAATAATTATATGCATATTCTTAATAGAAAATTGGTTAAATAGGTCCTATGTATATTTATAAACAATATTTCACCCATCATCCCTACGTAGAAAAATACTTATATGCATATTCTTATCAGAAATTGGTTAAATATATTCCTATGTATATTTAACTACAATATTCCATTCATAATCCCCATGTAAAAAAATAGTTATATGCATATTCTTATGAGAAATGGGTTTAATAGGTTACTATGTATATTTAAAAACAGTATTCCACCAATAATCCCTATGTAGAAAAATAATTATATGCATATTTGTATCAAAAATGGGTTAAATAGCGTCCTATGTATATTTATAAACAATATTCCACCCATAATCCCCATGTAGAAAAATAATTTTATGCATATTCATAACAGAAATATGTTTAATATGTTCCTATGTAAATTAATAAACACTATTTCACCCATAATCCCTAGAAAAATACTTATATACATATTCTTATCAGAAATTGGGTTAACTATGTGCCTATGTATATTTATAAACAATATTCCACCCATAATCCCCATGTAGAAAAATAATTATACTCGTATTCTTATCAGAAATGGGTTAAATATATTCCTTTGTATGTTTAACTAGAATGAATATTCCATTCATAATCCCTATGTTTAACTAGAATGAATATTCCATTCATAATCCCTATGTAGAAAAATAATTATATGCATATTCTTATCAGAAATGGGTTAAATAGGTTCCTATGTATATTTTTTAAACAATTTCCCACTATAATCCCCATGCAGAAAAAATATTATATGCATATTCTTATCAGAAATGCTTTAATTAGGTTCCTATGTATATTTATAAACAATATTTCACCCATAATCCCTGTGTAGAAAAATACTTATATGCATATTCTTATCAGAAACTGGTTAAATAGGGTCCTATGTATGTATATAAACAATATTCCACCAATAATCCCCATGTAGAAAAAAAAATTATATGCATATTCTTATCAGAAATGCTTTAATTAGGTTCCTATGTATATATTCATAAACAATATTCCACCCATAACCCCATATAGAAAAAAAATTATATGCATAATCTTATCAGAAATGGCTTAAATACGTTCCTATGTATATTTATAAACAATATTCCACCCATAATATATATGTAGAAAAATAATTATATGCATATTTTTATAAGAAATTGGATAAATATATTCCTATGTATGTTTAAAAACAATATTCCATCCATAATCCCCATGTAGAAAAATAATTATATGCATATTCTTATGAGAAATGGGTTAAATAGGTTACTATGTATATTTACAAACATTATTCCACCCATAATCCCCATGTAGAGAAATAATTATGTGCATATTCTTATCAGAAATGGGTTAATTAGGTTACTATGTATATTTATAAACAATATTCCACCCATAATTCCCATGTAGAAAAATAATGTTATGCATATTCATATCAGAAATAGGTTTAATATGTTCCTATGTAAATGTATAAACAATATTCCACCCATAATCCACATGTAGAAAAATAATTATATGCATATTCTTATCAGAAATGGCTTAAATACGTTCCTATGTATATTTATAAACAATATTCCACCCATAATCCATATGTAATAAAATAATTATATGTGTATTTTTATAAGAAATTGGATAAATATATTCCTATGTATGTTTAAGAAACAATATTCCATCCATAATCCCCATGTAGAAAAATAATTATATGTATATTCTTGTGAGAAATGGGTTAAAAAGTTACTATGTATATTTAAAAACAGTATTCCGCCATTAATCCCTATGTAGAAAATAATTATATGCATGTTCTTACCAGAAATGGGTTAAATCAGTTCCTATGTATATTTATAAACAATATTCCACCTATAATCCCCATACTGAAAAATAATTATATGCATATACTTATCAGAAATGGGTTAAATAGGTTACTATGTATATTTATAAACAATATTCCACCCATAATCCCCATGTAGAAAAATAATGTTATGCATATTCATATCAGAAATAGGTTTAATATGTTCCTATGTAAATGTATAAACAATATTCCACCCATAATCCCCATGTAGAAATATAATTATATGCATATTCTTATCAGAAATGGCTTAAATACGTTCCTATGTATATTTATAAACAATATTCCACAAACAATCCACATGTAGAAAAATAATTATATTCATATTCTTATCAGAAATGGGTTTAATATATTCCTAATTAGGTTCCTATGTATATTTATAAACAATATTTCACCCATAATCCCTATGTAGAAAAATACTTATATGCATATTCTTATCACAAATTGGTTAAATAGGGTCCTATGTATGTATATAAACAATATTCCACCAATAATCCCCATGTAGAAATAAATTATATGCATATTCTTATCAGAAATTCTTTAATTAGGTTCCTATGTATATTTATAAACAATATTCCTCCCATAATCCAAATGTAGAAAAATAATTATATGTTTATTTTTATAAGAAATGGGATAAATGGGATAAATATATTCCTATGTATGTTTAACAACAATATTCCATCCATAATCCCCATGTAGAAAAATAATTATATGCATATTCTTATGAGAAATGGGTTAAATAGGTTACTATGTATATTTATAAACAATATTCCACCCATAATCCCCATGTAGAAAAATAATGTTATGCATATTCATATCAGAAATAGGTTTAATATGTTCCTATGTAAATGTATCAAAAATATTCCACCCATAATCCCCATGTAGAAAAATAATTATATGCATATTCTTATCAGAAATGGCTTAAACGCGTTCCTATGTATATTTATAAACAATATTCAACCCATAATCCACATATAGCAATATGATTAGATGCACATTCATATATCAGAAATAGGTTTAATATGTTGCTATGTAAATTTATAAACAATATTCCATCCATAATCCCCATGTAAAAAAATAATTATATGCATATTGTTAACAGAAATGGGTTAAATAGGTTACAATGTATATTGATAAACAATATTCCACCCATAATCCATATGTAGAAAAATAATGATATGCGTATTTTTGTAAGCAATGGCATAAATAGGTTCCTATATATATTTATAAACAATATTCTAACTATAATCCCCATGTAGAAAAATAATTATATGCATATTCTTAATAGAAAATTGGTTAAATAGGTCCTATGTATATTTATAAACAATATTGAACCCATAATCCCCATGTAGAAAAATAATGATATGCATAGTCTTATCAGAAATGGGCTAAATAGGTCCCTATGTATATTTATAAACAATATTTCACCCATCATCCCTACGTAGAAAAATACTTATATGCATATTCTTATCAGAAATTGGTTAAATATATTCCTATGTATGTTTAACTACAATATTCCATTCATAATCCCCATGTAAAAAAATAGTTATATGCATATTCTTATGAGAAATGGGTTTAATAGGTTACTATGTATATTTAAAAACAGTATTCCACCAATAATCCCTATGTAGAAAAATAATTATATGCATACTTGTATCAAAAATGGGTTAAATAGCGTCCTATGTACATTTATAAACAATATTCCACCCATAATCCCCATGTAGAAAAATAATTTTATGCATATTCATAACAGAAATATGTTTAATATGTTCCTATGTAAATTAATAAACACTATTTCACCCATAATCCCTAGAAAAATACTTATATACATATTCTTATCAGAAATTGGGTTAACTATGTGCCTATGTATATTTATAAACAATATTCCACCCATAATCCCCATGTAGAAAAATAATTATATTCGTATTCTTATCAGAAATGGGTTAAATATATTCCTTTGTATGTTTAACTAGAATGAATATTCCATTCATAATCCCTATGTTTAACTAGAATGAATATTCCATTCATAATCCCTATGTAGAAAAATAATTATATGCATATTCTTATCAGAAATGGGTTAAATAGGTTCCTATGTATATTTTTTAAACAATTTCCCACTATAATCCCCATGCAGAAAAAATATATTATATGCATATTCTTATCAGAAATGCTTTAATTAGGTTCCTATGTATATTTATAAACAATATTTCACCCATAATCCCTGTGTAGAAAAATACTTATATGCATATTCTTATCAGAAATTGGTTAAATAGGGTCCTATGTATGTATATAAACAATATTCCACCAATAATCCCCATGTAGAAAAAAAATTATATGCATATTCTTATCAGAAATGCTTTAATTAGGTTCCTATGTATATTTATAAACAATATTCCACCCATAACCCCATATAGAAAAAAAATGATATGCATAATCTTATCAGAAATGGCTTAAATACATTCCTATGTATATTTATAAACAATATTCCACCCATAATAGATATGTAGAAAAATAATTATATGCATATTTTTATAAGAAATTGGATAAATATATTCCTATGTATGTTTAAAAACAATATTCCATCCATAATCCCCATGTAGAAAAATAATTATATGCATATTCTTATGAGAAATGGGTTAAATAGGTTACTATGTATATTTACAAACATTATTCCACCCATAATCCCCATGTAGAGAAATAATTGTGTGCATATTCTTATCAGAAATGGGTTAATTAGGTTACTATGTATATTTATAAACAATATTCCACCCATAATCCCCATGTAGAAAAATAATGTTATGCATATTCATATCAGAAATAGGTTTAATATGTTCCTATGTAAATGTATAAACAATATTCCACCCATAATCCACATGTAGAAAAATAATTATATGCATATTCTTATCAGAAATGGCTTAAATACGTTCCTATGTATATTTATAAACAATATTCCACCCATAATCCATATGTAATAAAATAATTATATGTGTATTTTTATAAGAAATTGGATAAATATATTCCTATGTATGTTTAAGAAACAATATTCCATCCATAATCCCCATGTAGAAAAATAATTATATGTATATTCTTGTGAGAAATGGGTTAAAAAGTTACTATGTATATTTAAAAACAGTATTCCGCCATTAATCCCTATGTAGAAAATAATTATATGCATGTTCTTACCAGAAATGGGTTAAATCAGTTCCTATGTATATTTATAAACAATATTCCACCTATAATCCCCATACTGAAAAATAATTATATGCATATACTTATCAGAAATGGGTTAAATAGGTTACTATGTATATTTATAAACAATATTCCACCCATAACCCCATATAGAAAAAAAATTATATGCATAATCTTATCAGAAATGGCTTAAATACGTTCCTATGTATATTTATAAACAATATTCCACCCATAATATATATGTAGAAAAATAATTATATGCATATTTTTATAAGAAATTGGATAAATATATTCCTATGTATGTTTAAAAACAATATTCCATCCATAATCCCCATGTAGAAAAATAATTATATGCATATTCTTATGAGAAATGGGTTAAATAGGTTACTATGTATATTTACAAACATTATTCCACCCATAATCCCCATGTAGAGAAATAATTATGTGCATATTCTTATCAGAAATGGGTTAAATAGGTTACTATGTATATTTATAAACAATATTCCACCCATAATCCCCATGTAGAAAAATAATTATATGCATATTCTTAATAGAAAATTGGTTAAATAGGTCCTATGTATATTTATAAACAATATTGAACCCATAATCCCCATGTAGAAAAATAATGATATGCATATTCTTATCAGAAATGGGCTAAATAGGTCCCTATGTATATTTATAAACAATATTTCACCCATCATCCCTACGTAGAAAAATACTTATATGCATAGTCTTATCAGAAATTGGTTAAATATATTCCTATGTATGTTTAACTACAATATTCCATTCATAATCCCCATGTAAAAAAATAGTTATATGCATATTCTTATGAGAAATGGGTTTAATAGGTTACTATGTATATTTAAAAACAGTATTCCACCAATAATCCCTATGTAGAAAAATAATTATATGCATATTTGTATCAAAAATGGGTTAAATAGCGTCCTATGTATATTTATAAACAATATTCCACCCATAATCCCCATGTAGAAAAATAATTTTATGCATATTCATAACAGAAATATGTTTAATATGTTCCTATGTAAATTAATAAACACTATTTCACCCATAATCCCTAGAAAAATACTTATATACATATTCTTATCAGAAATTGGGTTAACTATGTGCCTATGTATATTTATAAACAATATTCCACCCATAATCCCCATGTAGAAAAATAATTATACTCGTATTCTTATCAGAAATGGGTTAAATATATTCCTTTGTATGTTTAACTAGAATGAATATTCCATTCATAATCCCTATGTTTAACTAGAATGAATATTCCATTCATAATCCCTATGTAGAAAAATAATTATATGCATATTCTTATCAGAAATGGGTTAAATAGGTTCCTATGTATATTTTTTAAACAATTTCGCACTATAATCCCCATGCAGAAAAAATATTATATGCATATTCTTATCAGAAATGCTTTAATTAGGTTCCTATGTATATTTATAAACAATATTTCACCCATAATCCCTGTGTAGAAAAATACTTATATGCATATTCTTATCAGAAATTGGTTAAATAGGGTCCTATGTATGTATATAAACAATATTCCACCAATAATCCCCATGTAGAAAAAAAATTATATGCATATTCTTATCAGAAATGCTTTAATTAGGTTCCTATGTATATTTATAAACAATATTCCACCCATAACCCCATATAGAAAAAAAATGATATGCATAATCTTATCAGAAATGGCTTAAATACGTTCCTATGTATATTTATAAACAATATTCCACCCATAATAGATATGTAGAAAAATAATTATATGCGTATTTTTATAAGAAATTGGATAAATATATTCCTATGTATGTTTAAAAACAATATTCCATCCATAATCCCCATGTAGAAAAATAATTATATGCATATTCTTATGAGAAATGGGTTAAATAGGTTACTATGTATATTTACAAACATTATTCCACCCATAATCCCCATGTAGAGAAATAATTGTGTGCATATTCTTATCAGAAATGGGTTAATTAGGTTACTATGTATATTTATAAACAATATTCCACCCATAATCCCCATGTAGAAAAATAATGTTATGCATATTCATATCAGAAATAGGTTTAATATGTTCCTATGTAAATGTATAAACAATATTCCACCCATAATCCACATGTAGAAAAATAATTATATGCATATTCTTATCAGAAATGGCTTAAATACGTTCCTATGTATATTTATAAACAATATTCCACCCATAATCCATATGTAATAAAATAATTATATGTGTATTTTTATAAGAAATTGGATAAATATATTCCTATGTATGTTTAAGAAACAATATTCCATCCATAATCCCCATGTAGAAAAATAATTATATGTATATTCTTGTGAGAAATGGGTTAAAAAGTTACTATGTATATTTAAAAACAGTATTCCGCCATTAATCCCTATGTAGAAAATAATTATATGCATGTTCTTACCAGAAATGGGTTAAATCAGTTCCTATGTATATTTATAAACAATATTCCACCTATAATCCCCATACTGAAAAATAATTATATGCATATACTTATCAGAAATGGGTTAAATAGGTTACTATGTATATTTATAAACAATATTCCACCCATAATCCCCATGTAGAAAAATAATGTTATGCATATTCATATCAGAAATAGGTTTAATATGTTCCTATGTAAATGTATAAACAATATTCCACCCATAATCCCCATGTAGAAATATAATTATATGCATATTCTTATCAGAAATGACTTAAATACGTTCCTATGTATATTTATAAACAATATTCCACAAACAATCCACATGTAGAAAAATAATTATATTCATATTCTTATCAGAAATGGGTTTAATATATTCCTAATTAGGTTCCTATGTATATTTATAAACAATATTTCACCCATAATCCCTATGTAGAAAAATACTTATATGCATATTCTTATCACAAATTGGTTAAATAGGGTCCTATGTATGTATATAAACAATATTCCACCAATAATCCCCATGTAGAAATAAATTATATGCATATTCTTATCAGAAATTCTTTAATTAGGTTCCTATGTATATTTATAAACAATATTCCTCCCATAATCCAAATGTAGAAAAATAATTATATGTTTATTTTTATAAGAAATGGGATAAATGGGATAAATATATTCCTATGTATGTTTAACAACAATATTCCATCCATAATCCCCATGTAGAAAAATAATTATATGCATATTCTTATGAGAAATGGGTTAAATAGGTTACTATGTATATTTATAAACAATATTCCACCCATAATCCCCATGTAGAAAAATAATGTTATGCATATTCATATCAGAAATAGGTTTAATATGTTCCTATGTAAATGTATCAAAAATATTCCACCCATAATCCCCATGTAGAAAAATAATTATATGCATATTCTTATCAGAAATGGCTTAAACGCGTTCCTATGTATATTTATAAACAATATTCAACCCATAATCCACATATAGCAATATGATTAGATGCACATTCATATCAGAAATAGGTTTAATATGTTGCTATGTAAATTTATAAACAATATTCCATCCATAATCCCCATGTAAAAAAATAATTATATGCATATTGTTAACAGAAATGGGTTAAATAGGTTACAATGTATATTGATAAACAATATTCCACCCATAATCCATATGTAGAAAAATAATGATATGCGTATTTTTGTAAGCAATGGCATAAATAGGTTCCTATATATATTTATAAACAATATTCTAACTATAATCCCCATGTAGAAAAATAATTATATGCATATTCTTAATAGAAAATTGGTTAAATAGGTCCTATGTATATTTATAAACAATATTGAACCCATAATCCCCATGTAGAAAAATAATGATATGCATAGTCCTATCAGAAATGGGCTAAATAGGTCCCTATGTATATTTATAAACAATATTTCACTCATCATCCCTACGTAGAAAAATACTTATATGCATATTCTTATCAGAAATTGGTTAAATATATTCCTATGTATGTTTAACTACAATATTCCATTCATAATCCCCATGTAAAAAAATAGTTATATGCATATTCTTATGAGAAATGGGTTTAATAGGTTACTATGTATATTTAAAAACAGTATTCCACCAATAATCCCTATGTAGAAAAATAATTATATGCATACTTGTATCAAAAATGGGTTAAATAGCGTCCTATGTACATTTATAAACAATATTTTACCCATAATCCCCATGTAGAAAAATAATGATATGCATATTCATATGAGAAATGGGTTAAATAGGTTACTATGTATATTTAAAAACAGTATTCCACCTATAATCCCCATGTAGAAAATAATTATATGCATATTCTTATGTGAAATGGGTAAATAAGTTACTATGTATATTTATAAACAATATTCCACCCATAATCCCCATGTAGAAAAATAATTAAATGCATATTCATATCAGAAATAGGTTTAATATGTTCCTATGTAAATGTATAAACAATATTCCATCCATAATCCCCATGTAGAAAAATAATTATATGCATATTCTTATGAGAAATGGGTTAAATAGGTTACTATGTATATTTACAAACATTATTCCACCCATAATCCCCATGTAGATAAATAATTATATGCATATTTTTTATAAGAAATGGGATAAATAGGTTCCTATATATATTTCTAAACAATATTCTATCTATAATCCCCATGTAGAAAAATGATTATATGCATATTCTTATCAGAAATTGGTTAAATAGGTCCTATGTATATTTATAAACAATATTCAATCCATAATCCCCATATAGCAAAATAATTATATGCATGTTCAAACAGAAATAGGTTTAATATGTTGCTAAGTATATTTATAAACAATATTCCACCCATAATCCCCATGTAGAAAAATAATGATATGCATATTCTTATCAGAAATTGGTTAAATATATTCCTATGTATGTTTAACTACAATATTCTATCCATAATTCCCATGTAGAAAAATAATTATCTGCATTTTCTCATGAGAAATGGGTTAAATAGGTTACTATGTATATTTTAAAACAGTATTTCACCCATAATCCCCATACAGAAAAATAATTAAATGCATATTCTTACCAGAAATGGGTTAAATAAGTTACTATGAATAATTATAAACAATATTCCACTCATAATCCCCATGTAGAAAAATAATTTTATTCATATTCATATCAGAAATAGGTTTAATATGTTTCTATGTAAATTAATAAACAATATTTCACCCATAATCCCTACGTAGTAAAATACTCATATACATATTCTTATCAGAAATGGGTGAAATATGTTCGTATGTATATTTATGAACAGTATTCCACCAATAGCCGCATATAGAAAAATAATTATATGCATATTCGTATCAGAAAATGGGTTAAATAGCGTCCTATGTATATTTATAAACAATATTCCACCCATAATTCCCATGTAGAAAAATAATTTTATGCATATTCATATCAGAAATATGTTTAATATGTTCCTATGTAAATTAACCACTTGACCACCGCCTCACGACGATTTACGTCGGCAAGGTGGCACGGACAGGCAAAATCACGTACATATACGTGATTTGCCTTCCGCGGGTGGGGGGTCCGATCGGACCCCCCCGGTGCCCGAGGCTTCCGTCTTTTGTCCCACGGCGATCGGAGATGAGGGGGAGGCCATCCGTTCGTGGCCCCCCCCTCGCGATCGCCGCCGGCCAATCACATCATTCCTTTGCTGCTGTATGCTAAACAGCAGCAGAGGAAATGATATCATCTCTCAAAGGAAATGATGTCATATGTTCCTATGTAAATTAATAAACAATATTTCACCCATAATCCCTACGTAGTAAAATACTCATATACATATTCTTATCAGAAATGGGTGAAATACGTTACTATGTATATTTATAAACAATATTCAACTCATAATCCCCATATAGCAATATAATTATATGCGTATTCATATCAGAAATAGGTTTAATATGTTGCTATGTAAATATATAAACACTATTCCTTCTATAATCCCAATGTAAAAAAATAATTATATGCATATTCTTAACAGAAATGGGTTAAATAGGATACAATGTATATTTATAAACAATATTCCACCCATAATCCATATGTCGAAAAATAATGATATGCATATTTTTATGAGAAAATAGATAAATAGGTTCCTATGTATATTTATAAACAATATTCCACCCATAATCCATATGTAGAATAATAATGATATGCATATTTTTATAAGAAAATAGATAAATAGGTTCCTATGTATATTTATAAACAATATTCAATCCATAATCCCCATATAGCAAACTAATTATATTCAAACAGAAATAGGTTTAATATGTTGCTATGTATATTTATTAACAATATTAGACCCATAATCCCTATGTAGAAAAATAATTATATGCATATTCTTATCAGAAATTGGCTAAATAGGTTCCTATGTATATTTATAAACAATATTTCACCCATAATCCATATGTAGAAAAATACTTATATGCATATTCTTATCAGAAATTGGTTAAATAAGGTCCTATGTATATATATATAAATACCCATGTAGAAAAAAAATGATATGCATATTCTTATCAGAAATGCTTTAATTAGGTTCCTATGTATATTTATAAACAATATTCCTCCCATAATCCATATGTAGAAAAAAAATATATGCATATTTTTATAAGAAATGGGATAAAAATATTCCTATGTATGTTTAACAACAATATTCCATCCATAATCCCCATGTAGAAAAATAATTATATGCATATTCTTATGAGAAATGGGTTAAATAGGTTACTATGTATATTTATAAACAATATTCCACCCATAATCCCCATGTAGAAAAATAATGTTATGCATATTCATATCAGAAATAGGTTTAATATGTTCCTATGTAAATGTATCAAAAATATTCCACCCATAATCCCCATGTAGAAAAATAATTATATGCATATTCTTATCAGAAATGGCTTAAACGCGTTCCTATGTATATTTATAAACAATATTCAACCCATAATCCACATATAGCAATATGATTAGATGCACATTCATATCAGAAATAGGTTTAATATGTTGCTATGTAAATTTATAAACAATATTCCATCCATAATCCCCATGTAAAAAAATAATTATATGCATATTGTTAACAGAAATGGGTTAAATAGGTTACAATGTATATTGATAAACAATATTCCACCCATAATCCATATGTAGAAAAATAATGATATGCGTATTTTTGTAAGCAATGGCATAAATAGGTTCCTATATATATTTATAAACAATATTCTAACTATAATCCCCATGTAGAAAAATAATTATATGCATATTCTTAATAGAAAATTGGTTAAATAGGTCCTATGTATATTTATAAACAATATTTCACCCATCATCCCTACGTAGAAAAATACTTATATGCATATTCTTATCAGAAATTGGTTAAATATATTCCTATGTATATTTAACTACAATATTCCATTCATAATCCCCATGTAAAAAAATAGTTATATGCATATTCTTATGAGAAATGGGTTTAATAGGTTACTATGTATATTTAAAAACAGTATTCCACCAATAATCCCTATGTAGAAAAATAATTATATGCATATTTGTATCAAAAATGGGTTAAATAGCGTCCTATGTATATTTATAAACAATATTCCACCCATAATCCCCATGTAGAAAAATAATTTTATGCATATTCATAACAGAAATATGTTTAATATGTTCCTATGTAAATTAATAAACACTATTTCACCCATAATCCCTAGAAAAATACTTATATACATATTCTTATCAGAAATTGGGTTAACTATGTGCCTATGTATATTTATAAACAATATTCCACCCATAATCCCCATGTAGAAAAATAATTATACTCGTATTCTTATCAGAAATGGGTTAAATATATTCCTTTGTATGTTTAACTAGAATGAATATTCCATTCATAATCCCTATGTTTAACTAGAATGAATATTCCATTCATAATCCCTATGTAGAAAAATAATTATATGCATATTCTTATCAGAAATGGGTTAAATAGGTTCCTATGTATATTTTTTAAACAATTTCCCACTATAATCCCCATGCAGAAAAAATATTATATGCATATTCTTATCAGAAATGCTTTAATTAGGTTCCTATGTATATTTATAAACAATATTTCACCCATAATCCCTGTGTAGAAAAATACTTATATGCATATTCTTATCAGAAACTGGTTAAATAGGGTCCTATGTATGTATATAAACAATATTCCACCAATAATCCCCATGTAGAAAAAAAAATTATATGCATATTCTTATCAGAAATGCTTTAATTAGGTTCCTATGTATATATTCATAAACAATATTCCACCCATAACCCCATATAGAAAAAAAATTATATGCATAATCTTATCAGAAATGGCTTAAATACGTTCCTATGTATATTTATAAACAATATTCCACCCATAATATATATGTAGAAAAATAATTATATGCATATTTTTATAAGAAATTGGATAAATATATTCCTATGTATGTTTAAAAACAATATTCCATCCATAATCCCCATGTAGAAAAATAATTATATGCATATTCTTATGAGAAATGGGTTAAATAGGTTACTATGTATATTTACAAACATTATTCCACCCATAATCCCCATGTAGAGAAATAATTATGTGCATATTCTTATCAGAAATGGGTTAATTAGGTTACTATGTATATTTATAAACAATATTCCACCCATAATTCCCATGTAGAAAAATAATGTTATGCATATTCATATCAGAAATAGGTTTAATATGTTCCTATGTAAATGTATAAACAATATTCCACCCATAATCCACATGTAGAAAAATAATTATATGCATATTCTTATCAGAAATGGCTTAAATACGTTCCTATGTATATTTATAAACAATATTCCACCCATAATCCATATGTAATAAAATAATTATATGTGTATTTTTATAAGAAATTGGATAAATATATTCCTATGTATGTTTAAGAAACAATATTCCATCCATAATCCCCATGTAGAAAAATAATTATATGTATATTCTTGTGAGAAATGGGTTAAAAAGTTACTATGTATATTTAAAAACAGTATTCCGCCATTAATCCCTATGTAGAAAATAATTATATGCATGTTCTTACCAGAAATGGGTTAAATCAGTTCCTATGTATATTTATAAACAATATTCCACCTATAATCCCCATACTGAAAAATAATTATATGCATATACTTATCAGAAATGGGTTAAATAGGTTACTATGTATATTTATAAACAATATTCCACCCATAATCCCCATGTAGAAAAATAATGTTATGCATATTCATATCAGAAATAGGTTTAATATGTTCCTATGTAAATGTATAAACAATATTCCACCCATAATCCCCATGTAGAAATATAATTATATGCATATTCTTATCAGAAATGGCTTAAATACGTTCCTATGTATATTTATAAACAATATTCCACAAACAATCCACATGTAGAAAAATAATTATATTCATATTCTTATCAGAAATGGGTTTAATATATTCCTAATTAGGTTCCTATGTATATTTATAAACAATATTTCACCCATAATCCCTATGTAGAAAAATACTTATATGCATATTCTTATCACAAATTGGTTAAATAGGGTCCTATGTATGTATATAAACAATATTCCACCAATAATCCCCATGTAGAAATAAATTATATGCATATTCTTATCAGAAATTCTTTAATTAGGTTCCTATGTATATTTATAAACAATATTCCTCCCATAATCCAAATGTAGAAAAATAATTATATGTTTATTTTTATAAGAAATGGGATAAATGGGATAAATATATTCCTATGTATGTTTAACAACAATATTCCATCCATAATCCCCATGTAGAAAAATAATTATATGCATATTCTTATGAGAAATGGGTTAAATAGGTTACTATGTATATTTATAAACAATATTCCACCCATAATCCCCATGTAGAAAAATAATGTTATGCATATTCATATCAGAAATAGGTTTAATATGTTCCTATGTAAATGTATCAAAAATATTCCACCCATAATCCCCATGTAGAAAAATAATTATATGCATATTCTTATCAGAAATGGCTTAAACGCGTTCCTATGTATATTTATAAACAATATTCAACCCATAATCCACATATAGCAATATGATTAGATGCACATTCATATATCAGAAATAGGTTTAATATGTTGCTATGTAAATTTATAAACAATATTCCATCCATAATCCCCATGTAAAAAAATAATTATATGCATATTGTTAACAGAAATGGGTTAAATAGGTTACAATGTATATTGATAAACAATATTCCACCCATAATCCATATGTAGAAAAATAATGATATGCGTATTTTTGTAAGCAATGGCATAAATAGGTTCCTATATATATTTATAAACAATATTCTAACTATAATCCCCATGTAGAAAAATAATTATATGCATATTCTTAATAGAAAATTGGTTAAATAGGTCCTATGTATATTTATAAACAATATTGAACCCATAATCCCCATGTAGAAAAATAATGATATGCATAGTCTTATCAGAAATGGGCTAAATAGGTCCCTATGTATATTTATAAACAATATTTCACCCATCATCCCTACGTAGAAAAATACTTATATGCATATTCTTATCAGAAATTGGTTAAATATATTCCTATGTATGTTTAACTACAATATTCCATTCATAATCCCCATGTAAAAAAATAGTTATATGCATATTCTTATGAGAAATGGGTTTAATAGGTTACTATGTATATTTAAAAACAGTATTCCACCAATAATCCCTATGTAGAAAAATAATTATATGCATACTTGTATCAAAAATGGGTTAAATAGCGTCCTATGTACATTTATAAACAATATTCCACCCATAATCCCCATGTAGAAAAATAATTTTATGCATATTCATAACAGAAATATGTTTAATATGTTCCTATGTAAATTAATAAACACTATTTCACCCATAATCCCTAGAAAAATACTTATATACATATTCTTATCAGAAATTGGGTTAACTATGTGCCTATGTATATTTATAAACAATATTCCACCCATAATCCCCATGTAGAAAAATAATTATATTCGTATTCTTATCAGAAATGGGTTAAATATATTCCTTTGTATGTTTAACTAGAATGAATATTCCATTCATAATCCCTATGTTTAACTAGAATGAATATTCCATTCATAATCCCTATGTAGAAAAATAATTATATGCATATTCTTATCAGAAATGGGTTAAATAGGTTCCTATGTATATTTTTTAAACAATTTCCCACTATAATCCCCATGCAGAAAAAATATATTATATGCATATTCTTATCAGAAATGCTTTAATTAGGTTCCTATGTATATTTATAAACAATATTTCACCCATAATCCCTGTGTAGAAAAATACTTATATGCATATTCTTATCAGAAATTGGTTAAATAGGGTCCTATGTATGTATATAAACAATATTCCACCAATAATCCCCATGTAGAAAAAAAATTATATGCATATTCTTATCAGAAATGCTTTAATTAGGTTCCTATGTATATTTATAAACAATATTCCACCCATAACCCCATATAGAAAAAAAATGATATGCATAATCTTATCAGAAATGGCTTAAATACATTCCTATGTATATTTATAAACAATATTCCACCCATAATAGATATGTAGAAAAATAATTATATGCATATTTTTATAAGAAATTGGATAAATATATTCCTATGTATGTTTAAAAACAATATTCCATCCATAATCCCCATGTAGAAAAATAATTATATGCATATTCTTATGAGAAATGGGTTAAATAGGTTACTATGTATATTTACAAACATTATTCCACCCATAATCCCCATGTAGAGAAATAATTGTGTGCATATTCTTATCAGAAATGGGTTAATTAGGTTACTATGTATATTTATAAACAATATTCCACCCATAATCCCCATGTAGAAAAATAATGTTATGCATATTCATATCAGAAATAGGTTTAATATGTTCCTATGTAAATGTATAAACAATATTCCACCCATAATCCACATGTAGAAAAATAATTATATGCATATTCTTATCAGAAATGGCTTAAATACGTTCCTATGTATATTTATAAACAATATTCCACCCATAATCCATATGTAATAAAATAATTATATGTGTATTTTTATAAGAAATTGGATAAATATATTCCTATGTATGTTTAAGAAACAATATTCCATCCATAATCCCCATGTAGAAAAATAATTATATGTATATTCTTGTGAGAAATGGGTTAAAAAGTTACTATGTATATTTAAAAACAGTATTCCGCCATTAATCCCTATGTAGAAAATAATTATATGCATGTTCTTACCAGAAATGGGTTAAATCAGTTCCTATGTATATTTATAAACAATATTCCACCTATAATCCCCATACTGAAAAATAATTATATGCATATACTTATCAGAAATGGGTTAAATAGGTTACTATGTATATTTATAAACAATATTCCACCCATAACCCCATATAGAAAAAAAATTATATGCATAATCTTATCAGAAATGGCTTAAATACGTTCCTATGTATATTTATAAACAATATTCCACCCATAATATATATGTAGAAAAATAATTATATGCATATTTTTATAAGAAATTGGATAAATATATTCCTATGTATGTTTAAAAACAATATTCCATCCATAATCCCCATGTAGAAAAATAATTATATGCATATTCTTATGAGAAATGGGTTAAATAGGTTACTATGTATATTTACAAACATTATTCCACCCATAATCCCCATGTAGAGAAATAATTATGTGCATATTCTTATCAGAAATGGGTTAAATAGGTTACTATGTATATTTATAAACAATATTCCACCCATAATCCCCATGTAGAAAAATAATTATATGCATATTCTTAATAGAAAATTGGTTAAATAGGTCCTATGTATATTTATAAACAATATTGAACCCATAATCCCCATGTAGAAAAATAATGATATGCATATTCTTATCAGAAATGGGCTAAATAGGTCCCTATGTATATTTATAAACAATATTTCACCCATCATCCCTACGTAGAAAAATACTTATATGCATAGTCTTATCAGAAATTGGTTAAATATATTCCTATGTATGTTTAACTACAATATTCCATTCATAATCCCCATGTAAAAAAATAGTTATATGCATATTCTTATGAGAAATGGGTTTAATAGGTTACTATGTATATTTAAAAACAGTATTCCACCAATAATCCCTATGTAGAAAAATAATTATATGCATATTTGTATCAAAAATGGGTTAAATAGCGTCCTATGTATATTTATAAACAATATTCCACCCATAATCCCCATGTAGAAAAATAATTTTATGCATATTCATAACAGAAATATGTTTAATATGTTCCTATGTAAATTAATAAACACTATTTCACCCATAATCCCTAGAAAAATACTTATATACATATTCTTATCAGAAATTGGGTTAACTATGTGCCTATGTATATTTATAAACAATATTCCACCCATAATCCCCATGTAGAAAAATAATTATACTCGTATTCTTATCAGAAATGGGTTAAATATATTCCTTTGTATGTTTAACTAGAATGAATATTCCATTCATAATCCCTATGTTTAACTAGAATGAATATTCCATTCATAATCCCTATGTAGAAAAATAATTATATGCATATTCTTATCAGAAATGGGTTAAATAGGTTCCTATGTATATTTTTTAAACAATTTCGCACTATAATCCCCATGCAGAAAAAATATTATATGCATATTCTTATCAGAAATGCTTTAATTAGGTTCCTATGTATATTTATAAACAATATTTCACCCATAATCCCTGTGTAGAAAAATACTTATATGCATATTCTTATCAGAAATTGGTTAAATAGGGTCCTATGTATGTATATAAACAATATTCCACCAATAATCCCCATGTAGAAAAAAAATTATATGCATATTCTTATCAGAAATGCTTTAATTAGGTTCCTATGTATATTTATAAACAATATTCCACCCATAACCCCATATAGAAAAAAAATGATATGCATAATCTTATCAGAAATGGCTTAAATACGTTCCTATGTATATTTATAAACAATATTCCACCCATAATAGATATGTAGAAAAATAATTATATGCGTATTTTTATAAGAAATTGGATAAATATATTCCTATGTATGTTTAAAAACAATATTCCATCCATAATCCCCATGTAGAAAAATAATTATATGCATATTCTTATGAGAAATGGGTTAAATAGGTTACTATGTATATTTACAAACATTATTCCACCCATAATCCCCATGTAGAGAAATAATTGTGTGCATATTCTTATCAGAAATGGGTTAATTAGGTTACTATGTATATTTATAAACAATATTCCACCCATAATCCCCATGTAGAAAAATAATGTTATGCATATTCATATCAGAAATAGGTTTAATATGTTCCTATGTAAATGTATAAACAATATTCCACCCATAATCCACATGTAGAAAAATAATTATATGCATATTCTTATCAGAAATGGCTTAAATACGTTCCTATGTATATTTATAAACAATATTCCACCCATAATCCATATGTAATAAAATAATTATATGTGTATTTTTATAAGAAATTGGATAAATATATTCCTATGTATGTTTAAGAAACAATATTCCATCCATAATCCCCATGTAGAAAAATAATTATATTTAAACATACATAGGAATATATTTATCCAATTTCTTATAAAAATACACATATAATTATTTTGCTACATATGGATTATGGGTGGAATATTGTTTATAAATATACATAGGAACGTATTTAAGCCATTTCTGATAAGAATATGCATAACATTATTTTTCTACATGGGGATTATGGGTGGAATATTGTTTATAAATATACATAGTAACCTAATTAACCCATTTCTGATAAGAATATGCACACAATTATTTCTCTACATGGGGATTATGGGTGGAATAATGTTTGTAAATATACACAGTAACCTATTTAACCCATTTCTCATAAGAATATGCATATAATTATTTTTCTACATGGGGATTATGGATGGAATATTGTTTTTAAACATACATAGGAATATATTTATCCAATTTCTTATAAAAATACGCATATAATTATTTTTCTACATATGGATTATGGGTGGAATATTGTTTATAAATATACATAGGAACGTATTTAAGCCATTTCTGATAAGATTATGCATATCATTTTTTTTCTATATGGGGTAATGGGTGGAATATTGTTTATAAATATACATAGGAACCTAATTAAAGCATTTCTGATAAGAGTATGCATATAATTTTTTTTCTACATGGGGATTATTGGTGGAATATTGTTTATATACATACATAGGACCCTATTTAAGCAATTTCTGATAAGAATATGCATATAAGTATTTTTCTACACAGGGATTATGGGTGAAATATTGTTTATAAATATACATAGGAACCTAATTAAAGCATTTCTGATAAGAATATGCATATAATATTTTTTCTGCATGGGGATTATAGTGGGAAATTGTTTAAAAAATATACATAGGAACCTATTTAACCCATTTCTGATAAGAATATGCATATAATTATTCTTCTACATAGGGATTATGAATGGAATATTCATTCTAGTTAAACATAGGGATTATGAATGGAATATTCATTCTAGTTAAACATACAAAGGAATATATTTAACCCATTTCTGATAAGAATACGAATATAATTATTTTTCTACATGAGGATTATGGGTGGAATATTGTTTATAAATATAAATAGGCACATAGTTAACCCAATTTCTGATAAGAATATGTATATAAGTATTTTTCTAGGGATTATGGGTGAAATAGTGTTTATTAATTTACATAGGAACATATTAAACCTATTTCTGATATGAATATGCATAAAATTATTTTTCTACATGGGGATTATGGGTGGAATATTGTTTATAAATTTACATAGCAACATATTAAACCTATTTCTGATATGAATGTGCATATAATTATATTGGTATATGGGGATTATGGGTTGAATATTGTTTATAAATATACATAGGAACGTATTTAAGCCATTTCTGATAAGAATATGCATATAATTATTTTTCTACATGGGGATTATGGATGGAATATTGTTTATACATTTACATAGGAACATATTAAACCTATTTCTGATATGAATATGCATAACATTATTTTTCTACATGGGGATTATGGGTGGAATATTGTTTATAAATATACATAGTAACCTATTTAACCCATTTCTGATAAGTATATGCATGTCATTATTATTCAGTATGGGGATTATAGGTGGAATATTGTTTATAAATATACATAGGAACTGATTTAACCTGATAAGAATATGCACATAATTATTTCTCTACATGGGGATTATGGGTGGAATAATGTTTGTAAATATACATAGTAACCTATTTAACCCATTTCTCATAAGAATATGCATATAATTATTTTTCTACATGGGGATTATGGATGGAATATTGTTTTTAAACATACATAGGAATATATTTATCCAATTTCTTATAAAAATACGCATATAATTATTTTTCTACATATGGATTATGGGTGGAATATTGTTTATAAATATACATAGGAACGTATTTAAGCCATTTCTGATAAGATTATGCATATAATTTTTTTTCTATATGGGGTTATGGGTGGAATATTGTTTATAAATATACATAGGAACCTAATTAAAGCCTTTCTGATAAGAATATGCATATAATTTTTTTTCTACATGGGGATTATAGTGGGAAATTGTTTAAAAAATATACATAGGAACCTATTTAACCCATTTCTGATAAGAATATGCATATAATTATTCTTCTACATAGGGATTATGAATGGAATATTCATTCTAGTTAAACATAGGGATTATGAATGGAATATTCATTCTAGTTAAACATACAAAGGAATATATTTAACCCATTTCTGATAAGAGTACGAATATCATTATTTTTCTACATGAGGATGATGGGTGGAATATTGTTTATGCGATCTGAGTTTGTCAGATATTTGACAATTTAGTCTGGAAGGTATCGGTTGTGTGTTATGAGTTTGCGGTCATGGGATGTCGTCGGTCTTTTTTAGGGCTTGGCCCTCAGATGAGTAGATGAACATGGTCCATAATTGCCAGGTCTTAGAGAATGTTTCTTCTCTATGTTGTGCCGTCAGGATGAGGTCTTCCATTTTCCTTATTTCTTCTACTTTCTCCAACCACATATCAATGGACGGCGGGAGAGGAGATTTCCAACAAACCGGGATGCAAGCTTTTGCTGCGTCCAGTAGGTGGCGTTTTACGGACTTCTTATAGATCTTATCGGGGGTGTCAGTAGCGTGTAGCAAAAAGAATGCGGGGTCATCGGTTATTGGTCTGTCCGTGAATTTTTGTACTGTTTCACGCACTACTTCCCAGAAGTGTGCCAATTTGGGACAAGACCAGAAAATGTGTAAGAGGGTTCCCTTTTCCCTCTGACATCTCCAACACATTTCATAGGGAAAAATTTATGCAATAATGCTGGAGTTCTATACCATCGGGAGAGTATTTTGTAATTTGTTTCCTGGATCTTGGCGCATATAGATGATTTATGCGTGAATCTGAGAATATGTTGTTTCTTTATGTTGTCAAACCTACAATCTAGTTCCGCCTCCCATTTCAGTAGTCCCGGGGGGACAAAGTCTGTAGGGGGAGTGTTTACCAGCCTGTAAGTCAACGATAATGTGTGTGGCAACGCTCCCGTCCCTGTAAGGAGTGTCTCCAGGGTCGTGAGAGTTCTATCGTTTTCCGCAGGAGGGGGCGGTATAGACCTGAGGAAGTGTCGCAACTGGAGTGTTCGTATAAAGTCTAGCCGGTATACGCCATTTGGGTCAGAGAGTTCTTTATGCGTTCTCCAATGTCCCTCATTGCTATAATGGGATGCTAGGTGTAGTCCTGCTTCCCCAAGTTTCCGGAAGAAACCGTCTTCTAGTCCCGGTTTGAACAGAGGTTATAGAGGTGAATTTTGGGATGTAAGAGTCGTCTGGGAAATTAATTGTGAGCATATTCGTGCCGTGTTGCCTATCAGTGGGTGGCGTCTAAGATCTGCAGGTATATCCTTATAACACCATGGAGTGCCCCCTAGTGGAATAGCGGTGTGAGATTGTTCAATATGAGTCCATAGCTTGGTCTCTTGATGGCGACACCAGTCTACGAGCCTTCCTAGATGTACCGCTTGATAGTATGCACGGATGTTTGGTAGTGCAAGACCCCCGTCTTCTTTGGGGAGTACCAATAGTTTGTTAGAGAGTCTTGGTTTTTTTTTTGCCCAAACAAAGTCTGTGAAGGCTGTTTGTACCCGCTTAAAAAAGATGGAGGGGATGCGTACAGGGAGGGCCTGCATTAAATATAGAATTTTTGGTAGTATGGACATTTTCAAAATGTTGCATCGGCCTAACCAGGAGTGGAGACCGGTTTGCCAGTTGTTCAGAAGCGTTTTAATTTTTGCTAACAATGGGGGGGAGTTTAGTTCATATACCTGGGATAGTGATGGAGGGATAAATGTACCCAGATATTTTTGGGCTTTATTCGTCAACATCAGCTTGAAGCTGGATTGGAGATGAGTCAGTTGTGTAGGTTGAATCCCCACCCCCATCGCTTCTGATTTCGCGAAATTAATTTTCAGGTGGGAAAGGGCTCCATATGTGGTAAATTCTTTTAACAGATTGGGGAGTGAGAGTAACGGGTTCGATAATGAAAACATCAAATCGTCCGCATAAGCAGAGACTTTATGTTGGATTTGGTTGATGGGTATCCCAGTTATGTCTGGATTTTGTCTTACGTGGCACAGGAAAGGTTCTAGTGAGAGTGCAAAAAGTAGGGGTGATAGTGGGCATCCCTGTCGCGTACCGTTCGTGATTGCAAAGGTGTTTGAAGTTACTCCATTAACCCTGACTTTTGCTGACGGTGTGGTATAGATAGCAGAGATCCAATTCAGCATATTACTTCCCAGGCCTATATGTCTCAGAGTGGCAAACATAAATGACCAGTTTACCCGATCGAATGCCTTCTCGGCATCTGTGCTAAGGAAGACCGTCGGTGTGTTAGTTGTGATGGCATTATTGAGCAGGTTCAAGACTTTTGTAGTGTTGTCGCGAGCTTCCCTGGATTGGACGAAGCCTACTTGGTCAAGATGTATTAAGTTAGGAATCTGTTGTTGTATTCTGGTGGCTAGTATTTTAGTAAACAATTTTAGGTCTGTGTTTAAAAGGGATATTGGGCGATAACTCCCGCATTGCGTCGGGTCTTTACCCTCTTTGGGAATCACTGCAATTTGGGCCTGTAATGTGTCGTGGTGTAGCGCCTTCCCCTTGCCTAAGTCATTGAAAAGTTCATTGCCTCGCACCCTGGTCGGTGTCTGTTTGTGATCTTTTTCCAGGCTGCGTAGTTTAGTTAAAAGTGTTGTTAATTGTGCAGTTCTTTGTTTTTTCAGGCGTGCTCCATGCTTTATGAGCAATCCACGGATCACTGCCTTGTGTGCTTCCCAAACCAAACCCCCGTCCACATCGGCTGGGGGGTTAGAGTGGAAAATACTGTGTGATTTCTTTAGTCACATCCGCAACTACATCTGGATTTTGTAGGAGGCTTTCATTAAGTCTCCACGGGCTTCTTTGTCCCCTAAAGTATTCTGCTAGAGCGTATTGCATTGAGACTGGAGCGTGGTCTGACCATGTGATAGAACCGATAGCCGAGCCTTTGACCGCATGTAATTGATTTTGAGGGATTAGGAAAAAATCAATGCGTGAATACGCTTGATGGGGCCGGGAGAAGAAGGAGTAATCTCTTTCACCCGGGTGAAAGAGGCGCCAGACATCCACCAGCTGTAGTGTGTGGAGCGCAGCTTGTATCCTCTTACGTGTGCCTCTGGTAAATGATAAGGACCCTGTAGAGGTGTCCTCTGCGGGAAGTAGGGGGACATTAAAATCACCTCCAATGGATGAGTTGGCCCTCATTGAATTTTTGGAGCGCGTCTGATTGTCTCTGCACAAAATAGTCTTGTTGGACGTTTGGAGCATAAAAATTGGCGATGGTCACCTTAGCTCCACCTATGGAGCCCTTTAAAAACAGGAATCTCCCCATCGTGTCTGTCTTTTTGTCTGTCAAGGTCCACGGAACTTTTGCTGAAATCTGAATAGAGACCCCCCTGGATTTGTCTGCTGAGTGGGTAGAATGGTATACTGTTGGGTAGTGTCTGTTTTTAAGTATTGGTAATTTGTTGTCCTTAAAGTGTGTCTCTTGTAGAAGCACAATGTCTGCTTTCAATCGCTTCATGTCGTTTAATAGCATCCGACTCTTCTCCGGGACGTTAAGTCCTTTCACATTAAGGGTAATCACATTTAGGGCCAGGTGTCATTGTGGTACTGTAATAATGCAAATTTTTCAGTATCATTTGTTTATATCTAACATTAACCACAATGTCAACGTAGGAACATCATAGAAGTTTGTCCAAATATCTAATCTTGCATTGATAACATCTAAATCTGTCTGCTTTTCTTGAAACCAACAGTCCCTCTCCACCCCGTCATTCTAAGAGCATCATGACCATAGGAACCTATTTAACCCATTTCTGATAAGAATATGCATGTAAGTATTTTTCTACATAGCAATTATGGGTGAAATATTGTCTATAAATATACATAGGAACCTATTTAGCCCATTACTGATAAGAATATGCATATAATTATTATACATAGCGACATATCAACCTATTTCTGTTTGAACATGCATATAATTATTTTGCTATATGGAGATTATTGAGTGAATATTGTTTTTAAAAATACATAGGACATATTTAACCAATTTCTGATAAGAATATGCATATGATCATTTTTCTACATGGGGATTATAGATAGAATATTGTTTATAAATATATATAGGAACCTATTTATCCCATTTCTTATAAAAATATGCTTATCATTATTTTTCTACATATGGATTATGGGTGGAATATTGTTTACAAATATACATTGTAACCTATTTAACCCATTTCTGTTAAGAATATGCATATAATTATTTTCTTACATGGGGATTATTGGTGGAATATTGTTTATACATTTACATAGGAACATATTAAAGCTATTTCTGATATGAATATGCATAACATTATTTGTCTACATGAGGATTATGGGTGGAATATTGTTTATAAATATACATAGTAACCTATTTAACCCATTTCTGATAAAAATATGCAAAAAAATTATTTTTCAGTATGAGGATTATAGGTGGAATATTGTTTATAAATATACATAGGAACTTATTTAACCAATTTCTGGTAAGCATTTACATATAATAATTTTTTTACATAGGGTTTATTGGTTGAATACTGTTTTTAAATATACATAGTAACCTATTTAACCCATTTCTCATAAGAAATGATGGGTCACTGTTCCTCTATCTGACACCAATGATTATTTCTCCACTGAGAACACACAGCGGTTGATGAGTCATTATTCCTTCCACAAATGATGATTTAAATATTCCTCCACTGACACGAACAACACACCAATCACACTGACACCTTTAGTTCCTTTACAAAGGTCCTCTACCCACTCACAACAACAATGGGGTACTATTTATTTCACTGGTCCTGATAAAAATGTGTAAAGATTGAGGTTTACATCGGTTAAGGAATAGTCGCATTAACATAATTGCATACAACATAACGTGTTGCATAACTAAAGTCAGGATAGCATTGAGCGAGTATATATTCTTTGCAATAGAGTTACAGGGCTCACGGTTTATACTGTTGGAGACATAGTTGCCAATAACCAAAATTAAGACAGAATGTCGGAATTGCAAAGAGAAAAACACAAATAGAGGACAATATCGGCATAGGCTTGAGTCGGTTTCTATTCGTTTCTAATGTTGTTACTCAGCCATTAAAATATGGCCCAATATTGATATTGGTATTTTGAACATAATTCAAATATATTAACTAAGCTATGAAAACTCTCAAGTTAGCTATGAAAACACTTAAAATCTTCTATCTTCAAAGTAAGAAAAAAAATCAGGTTTGCCACACTGTGCTTATTTAAGAATTATTCAACTAGGGCGAATCCAAGTAAATCCGTCTGACATGTGGGGCTTGTCTCACTTCTGTTTTTATTTAAGAATTACTCGAAACCAAGTCAAACTGTCTGACAAAGCTATGCTATGCTTAAACTCCGCAATGTCTAAGCTAAACCGTATCTAAGCTAAACAGTATTTCTGTTTTTTTTACTCTTTTACTCTTTTTACCAAGATAGCTGATATAAATTAAAATGCAATAGTCACTCAATTTATATGAGCTAACTCAGTGCTAATCCTGCAGTATTTCAGCACTTCAGCACTTCCCCAGTCTTCGTTAACTGTCCAATTATACTCTGCTGCTGCACACAATTTGATCTCATTGCTATTCTCCAATCTATCTCTATATTATTCTATCTTTTTCTATTTCTCAAAAATATAAAAATACGCATTGGTTTTCTAAAGCCCTGCTAAATATATTGTGTGACACCAATGTTTGTTTACTGTGCCTTCCACTCACACCAATGATGTGTATTATTTCGTTCACTGGCTGAGAATTTTTTGCATTACTCTAAATTTGGTATACATCTTCTCCTTCTCTGCTTCCTCAATCTCATTAACGTAATTCTAAATATTCATGCATTATCATAGATAAAGTCAGGATAACATCAAGCATTGAGATAAAGTTGCAGGTCTCACGTTAATATTGTCGGACAAATAAGTTACCAATACCTTAATTAAGACGAAATGGGTGACTATTTCTCCCTCTAACACCAATAATATGGTACTATTCTTTCAACTGACAAAAATGTTGGGTCCACTATTCCTCCACTATTCCCATTTCTGGTAAGAATATTTTCTACATGGCCATTAAGGATGGAATATTGTAGTTAAACATACATAGGAATATAGTAAACGCATTTCTGATATGAATATACATAAAATTATTTTTCTACATGGGGATTATGGGTGGATTACTGTTTTTAAATATACATAGTAGCCTATTTATCCAATTTCTCATAAGAATATGCATATCATTATTTTTCTACATGGGGATTATGAATTGAATATGAATGGAATATTGTAGTTAAACATACATAGGAATATATCTAACCCATTTCTGATAAGAATATGCATATAATTATTCTTCTACATGGGGATTATAGTGGAAGATTGTTTATAAATGTACATAGGAACCTATTTAACCCATATCTGATAAGAATATGCATATAATTATTTTTCTACATGGGGATTATGGGTGGAATATTGTCTACTATTGTCTACTAAGACTATCTTCAAAGTAAAAAAATCAGGTTTGCTAATTTCAGAATTATTTAACTAGTTCGAATCCAATTCAAACCGTCTGACATACTATGTGGGGCTTGTCTAACTGCTTTTCTTATTTAAGAATTACTCGAAACCAAGTCAAACTGTCTGACAAACTCCGCAATGTCTAAACTAAACCGTATCTAAGCTAAACCGTATTTCTGTTTTTTTTACTCTTTTTACTAAGATAGCTGATATAAATTGAGTGATTATTGCATTAAAATGCAATAGTCACTCAATTTATATCAGCTATCTCAGTGCTAATCCTGATCCTGATTTCGATTGTGCAATATAAACTGAAATTACCGTGCACCAGCTATCTTCTCGTCTTACTATATTTAGCATAAATGCAACCTTATCATATATTTAATGTACATATACTGAACATTTGCTTGAAACAAAACCGACTCACGATGTGCTAAAGTTTGCTTTATTTTGTGTTATGCAGGAATCATCTCATCACATTACTGACTTTCTGTTGTAATAGTTTCGGAATTTGTTTTGACATATTTGTTTTAAGAATATGCATATAATTATTCTTCTACATGGGGATTATAGTGGAAGATTGTTTATAAATGTACATAGGAACCTATTTAACCCATATCTGATAAGAATATGCATATAATTATTTTTCTACATGGGGATTATGGGTGGAATAATATAACAACAGCGCAACTAGCAACAGCGCAACTAACAACTTGCGCTTAAACCTGTCTCTCGGCAGGTGTTAAATATAGATTTAATATCTACTTCAAATAATCCTAATGTATAACGTCTCAACTTCCTTGACATGTCTCGCAAACCACTTACTATTATAAAGACTTTTTCGCTATATATTTGTACTGTGATATTTTGCTGATATAGCAAAACCAGGGAAAACGGATAGTGTAATGCAAATTCACCTTTAGGTTATATCAGTGCTATCTTGAGTAATGTTAAATTTACAGTATATCATCACTTCAGCACTTCCCTAGTCTTCGTTAACTGTCCAATTATACTCTGCTGCTGCTTGAGTCTTACAAGATAATGCACACAATTTGATCTCAATGCTATTCTTAAATCTATCTCTATATTATTCTATCTTATTCTATCTCTCAAAAATATAAAAATACGCACTGGTTTTCTAAAGCCCAGCTAAATATTGTGTGACACTAATGTTTGTTTACTGTGCAATCCACTGACACCAATGATGTGTACTATTTCGCTCACTGGCTGAGAATTTGTTGGCACATCTCCGGATACATCTTCTGCTTCTCTGCTTCCTCAATCTCATTAACGTAATTCTAAATACTCATGCATTATCATAAATAAAGTCTGGATAACATTGAGCATTAAGATAAAGTTGCAGGTCTCACTTTTATATTGTCAAACAAATAATTTACCAATACCTTAATTACATAGTTGCAATTTTAATACCATGTTCAACAGCTATCTTCTCTTATTGCTAAATTTAGCGTAAATCTTACATCTAAAAACAAATTGCTTGTGAAATACAGATTGTAACGATTTCTATAAACCCACTCACGGCTTTGATTACAATTGATTAATATTTTGTGTTTAGCTTTATCTCAACAAATATCAATGTCTTTGTATATATCTACTCTAATGCAACTATCCGTAAAACACTAACAGGCTACTGCCTATTAATTTGGTTAAGGGAACAGATTTAAATTGTCAATGTGTTGTCTCACTGCCATATTTGATATGTTTATAGAAAATGCATCTTAATGTATACCTAATGTGATAACACTCTTAACATGTCCGGCAACCAACTCACTATTTTCAGGTCTTTTATATATATATAGTGTAACCAGACGTTTTCCTCAACCATGTCAAACATCTCACTGATATTTTGCTGTGGACCAGTGGATACGGATCATGTAATACAAATTCACATTTAGGTGACAGGTTCTATCTTTACAAATTTAAGCAATTTCCCAGTCTTCAAACAGTTGTCCGAAAAAAATGATGCATGAATTATCAAACAATCTGATCTGATTGTTATTACCAACATTCTACCTTAATTGCAATTGCAACTATCTCTCGAAAATATAAAATTGCGCACTGGTTTTCTAAAGCCCTGCTAAAAATTTTTATATTTTATCTGACACCAAGCTCATACTATTCATTCACTCATCATTACTCCTCCAACTGACACTAATTATGTCTCAACTGTTCCTTCCACACATACGCTCAGAATTTTTTTTTGCATTACTCTAAATCTAGTAAATAATTAAGTGATCATTGCCAATAAAAGAGTAATAAAAAAACAGAATATAATAATCCGAATAACGGATTATTTTAGATGTCAGATACTGTGGAGTTCACATCTGTCAGCCGGTTTGACTAGGATTCGAAATAGTTGAATAATTTTTACATAAGCACAGCAGTGTTCGTTAGTATATCAGTATAGCCTTATTATTTTACTTTCCCACTAACTTACTTTTCCACTAACTAGCTCTCAGCCAGTGTGATCCATATGTTCCAATTATATTTCTACATGGGGATTATGGGTGGAATACTGTTTATAGGTATACATAGTAACCTATGTAAACCATTTCTTATAGAATATGCATATGTAAATATTTTTCAATATGGGGATTTAATATCGGTTCCTATGTATATTTAAAAACAGTATTCCACCCATAATTCCTAGTTAAACATAGGGATTATGGATGGAATATTCATTCTAGTTAAACATACAAAGGAATATATTTAACCCATTTCTGATAAAAATACGAATATAATTATTTTTCT
Organism: Aquarana catesbeiana; assembly: GCF_042186555.1. NCBI lineage: Eukaryota > Metazoa > Chordata > Amphibia > Anura > Ranidae > Aquarana > Aquarana catesbeiana. The sequence continues at coordinate 531,851,298 of NC_133325.1, read as the reverse complement.
ACATGGGGATTATGGGTGGAATATTGTTTATAAATATACATAGGACGCTATTTAACCCATTTCTGATAAGAATATGCATATAATTATTTTTCTACATAGGGATTATTGGTGGAATACTGTTTTTAAATATACATAGTAACCTATTTAACCCATTTCTCATAAGAATATGCATATTACTATTTTTCTACATAGGGATTATGGGTGAAATATTGTTTATAAATATACATAGGAACCTAATTAAAGCATTTCTGATAAGAACATGCATATAATATTTTTTCTGCATGGGGATTATAGTGGGAAATTGTTTAAAAAATATACATAGGAACCTATTTAACCCATTTCTGATAAGAATATGCATATAATTATTTTTCTTCATAGGGATTATGAATGGAATATTCATTCTAGTTAAACATAGGGATTATGAATGGAATATTCATTCTAGTTAAACATACAAAGGAATATATTTAACCAATTTCTGATAAGAATATGTATATAAGTATTTTTCTAGGGATTATGGGTGAAATAGTGTTTATTAATTGACATGGGAACATATTAAACCTATTTCTGATATGAATATGCATAAAATTATTTTTCTACATGGGGATTATGGGTGGAATATTGTTTATAAATATACATAGGACGCTATTTAACCTATTTCGGACACGAATATGCATATAACTATTTTTTACATGGGGATTATGAATGGAATATTGTAGTTAAACATACATAGGAATATATTTAACCAATTTCTGATAAGAATATGCATATAAGTATTTTTCTACGTAGGGATGATGGGTGAAATATTGTTTATAAATATACATAGGGACCTATTTAGCCCATTTCTGATAAGAATATGCATATCATTATTTTTCTACATGGGGATTATGGGTTCAATATTGTTTATAAATATACATAGAACCTATTTAACCAATTTTCTATTAAGAATATGCATATAATTGTTTTTCTACATGGGGATTATAGTTAGAATATTATTTATAAATATATATAGGAACCTATTTATGCCATTGCTTAAAAAAATACGCATATCATTATTTTTCTACATATGGATTATGGGTGGAATATTGTTTATCAATATACATTGTAACCTGTTTAACCCATTTCTGTTAACAATATGCATATAATTATTTTTTTACATGGGGATTATGGATGGAATATTGTTTATAAATTTACATAGCAACATATTAAACCTATTTCTGAAATGAATGTGCATCTAATCATATTGCTATATGTGGATTATGGGTTGAATATTGTTTATAAATATACATAGGAACGCGTTTAAGCCATTTCTGATAAGAATATGCATATAATTATTTTTCTACATGGGGATTATGGGTGGATTTTTTTGATACATTTACATAAGAACATATTAAACCTATTTCTGATATGAATATGCATAACATTATTTTTCTACATGGGGATTATGGGTGGAATATTGTTTATAAATATACATAGTAACATATTTAACCCATTTCTGATAAGAATATGCATATAATTATTTTTCAGTATGGGGATTATAGGTGGAATTTTGTTTATAAATATACATAGGAACTTATTTAACCCATTTCTGGTAAGAAAATGCATAAAATTATTTTCTACATAGGGATTTTGCGTGGAATAATTTTTTAAAATATACATAGTAACCTACTTAACCCATTTCTCATAAGAATATGCATATAATTATTTTTCTACATGGGGATTATGGATGGAATATTGTTGTTAAACATACATAGGAATATTTTTATCCCATTTCTTATAAAAATATGCATATATTTTTTTTCTACATATGGATTATGGGAGGAATATTGTTTATAAATATACATAGGAACCTAATTAAAGCATTTCTGATAAGAATATGCATATCATTTTTTTTCTACATGGAGATTATTGGTGGAATAGTATTTATATATATATACATAGGACCTTATTTAACCAATTTCTGATAAGAATATGCATATAAGTATTTTTCTACATATGGATTATGGGTGAAATATTGTTTATAAATATACATAGGAACCTATTTAGCCAATTTCTGATAAGAATATGCATATAATTATTTTTCTACATAGGGATTATGGGTCTAATATTGTTAATAAATATACATAGCAACATATTAAACCTATTTCTGTTTGAATATAATTAGTTTGCTATATGGGGATTATGGATTGAATATTGTTTATAAATATACATAGGAACCTATTTATAAATTTTCTTATAAAAATATGCATATCATTATTATTCTACATATGGATTATGGGTGGAATATTGTTTATAAATATACATAGGAACCTATTTATCTATTTTCTCATAAAAATATGCATATCATTATTTTTCGACATATGGATTATGGGTGGAATATTGTTTATAAATATACATTGTATCCTATTTAACCCATTTCTGTTAAGAATATGCATATAATTATTTTTTTACATTGGGATTATAGAAGGAATAGTGTTTATATATTTACATAGCAACATATTAAACCTATTTCTGATATGAATACGCATATAATTATATTGCTATATGGGGATTATGAGTTGAATATTGTTTATAAATATACATAGTAACGTATTTCACCCATTTCTGATAAGAATATGTATATGAGTATTTTACTATGTAGGGATTATGGGTGAAATTTTGTTTATTAACTTACATAGGAACATATGACATCATTTCCTTTGAGAGATGATATCATTTCCTCTGCTGCTGTTTAGCATACAGCAGCAAAGGAATGATGTGATTGGCCGGCGGCGATCGCGAGGGGGGGGCCACGAACGGATGGCCTCCCCCTCATCTCCTATCGCCGTGGGACAAAAGACGGAAGCCTCGGGCACCGGGGGGGGGTCCGATCGGACCCCCCACCCGCGGACGGCAAATCATGTATATGTACGTGATTTTGCCTGTCCGTGCCACCTTGCCGACGTAAATCGTCGTGAGGCGGTGGTCAAGTGGTTAATTTACATAGGAACATATTAAACATATTTCTGATATGAATATGCATAAAATTATTTTTCTACATGGGAATTATGGGTGGAATATTGTTTATAAATATACATAGGACGCTATTTAACCCATTTTCTGATACGAATATGCATATAATTATTTTTCTATATGCGGCTATTGGTGGAATACTGTTCATAAATATACATACGAACATATTTCACCCATTTCTGATAAGAATATGTATATGAGTATTTTACTACGTAGGGATTATGGGTGAAATATTGTTTATTAATTTACATAGAAACATATTAAACCTATTTCTGATATGAATATGAATAAAATTATTTTTCTACATGGGGATTATGAGTGGAATATTGTTTATAATTATTCATAGTAACTTATTTAACCCATTTCTGGTAAGAATATGCATTTAATTATTTTTCTGTATGGGGATTATGGGTGAAATACTGTTTTAAAATATACATAGTAACCTATTTAACCCATTTCTCATGAGAAAATGCAGATAATTATTTTTCTACATGGGAATTATGGATAGAATATTGTAGTTAAACATACATAGGAATATATTTAACCAATTTCTGATAAGAATATGCATATCATTATTTTTCTACATGGGAATTATGGATAGAATATTGTAGTTAAACATACATAGGAATATATTTAAACAATTTCTGATAAGAATATGCATATCATTATTTTTCTACATGGGGATTATGGGTGGAATATTGTTTATAAATATACTTAGCAACATATTAAACCTATTTCTGTTTGAACATGCATATAATTATTTTGCTATATGGGGATTATGGATTGAATATTGTTTATAAATATACATAGGACCTATTTAACCAATTTCTGATAAGAATATGCATATAATCATTTTTCTACATGGGGATTATAGATAGAATATTGTTTAGAAATATATATAGGAACCTATTTATCCCATTTCTTATAAAAAATATGCATATAATTATTTATCTACATGGGGATTATGGGTGGAATAATGTTTGTAAATATACATAGTAACCTATTTAACCCATTTCTCATAAGAATATGCATATAATTATTTTTCTACATGGAGATTATGGATGGAATATTGTTTATACATTCACATAGGAACATATTAAACCTATTTCTGATATGAATATGCATTTAATTATTTTTCTACATGGGGATTATGGGTGGAATATTGTTTATAAATATACATAGTAACTTATTTAACCCATTTCTCATATGAATATGCATATCATTATTTTTCTACATGGGGATTATGGATGGAATATTGTTGTTAAAAATACACAGGAATATATTTATCCAATTTCTTATAAAAATAGACATATAATTATTTTTCTACATATGGATTATGGGTGGAATATTGTTTATAAATATACATAGGACTCTATTTAACCAATTTCTGATAAGAATATGCATATAAGTATTTTTCTACATAGGGATTATGGGTGAAATATCGTTTATAAATATAGATAGGAACCTAATTAAAGCATTTCTGATAAGAATATTCATATAATGTTTTTTCTACATGGGGATTATATTGGGAAATTGTTTATAAATATACATAGGAAGCATTTCTGATAAGAATATGCATATAATTATTTTTCTACATGGGGATTATGGGTGGAATATTGTTTACAAATATACATTGTAACCTATTTAACCCATTTCTGTTAAGAATATGCATATAATTATTTTCTTACATGAGGATTATGGGTGGAATATTGTTTATAAATATACATAGTAACCTATTTAACCCATTTCTGATAAAAATATGCATATAATTATTTTTCAGTATGAGGATTATAGGTGGAATATTGTTTATAAATATACATAGGAACTTATTTAACCCATTTCTGGTAAGCATATACATATAACTATTTTTTTACATAGGGATTATTGGTGGAATACTGTTTTTAAATATACATAGTAACCTATTTAACCCATTTCTCATAAGAAATGATGGGTCACTGTTCCTCTAACTGACACCAATGCTTATTTCTCCACTGAGAACCCACAACGCTTGATGAGTCATTATTCCTTCCACAAATGATGATTTAAATATTCCTCCACTGACACGAACAACACACCAATCACACTGACACCTTTAGTTCCTTTACAAAGGTCCTCTACCCACTCACAACAACAATGGGGTACTATTTATTTCACTGGTCCTGATAAAAATGTGTAAAGATTGAGGTTTACATCGGTTAAGGAATAGTCGCATTAACATAATTGCATACAACATAACGTGTTGCATAACTAAAGTCAGGATAGCATTGAGCCAGTATATATTCTTTGCAATAGAGTTACAGGGCTCACGGTTTATACTGTTGGAGACATAGTTGCCAATAACCAAAATTAAGACAGAATGTCGGAATTGCAAAGAGAAAAACACAGAGGACAATATCGGCATAGGTTTGAGTCGGTTTCTATTCGTTTCTAATATAACAATATTAGAAACGAATAGAAACCGACTCAGCCATTAAAAATAAAGCCCAATATTGATATTGGTATTTTGAACATAATTCAAATATATTAACTAAGCTATGAAAACTCTCAAGTTAGCTATGAAAACACTTAAAGTCTTCTATCTTCAAAGTTAGAAAAAGAATCAGGTTTGCCACACTGTGCTAATTTAAGAATTATTCAACTAGGGCGGATCCGATTCAATCCGTCTGACATGTGGGGCTTGTCTCACTGCTGTTTTTATTTAATTACTCGAAACCAAGTCTAACTGTCTGACAAAGCTATGCTATGCTTAAACTCCGCAATGTCTAAGCTAAACCGTATCTAAGCTAAACAGTATTTCTGTTTTTTTTACTCTTTTTACCAAAATAGCTGATATAAATTGAGTGACTATTGCATTAAAATGCAATAGTCACTCAATTTATATGAGGTAACTCAGTGCTAATCCTGATCCTGATTTCGATTGTGCAATATAACCTGAAATGCAACAGCAATCGTCTCGTCTTACTATATTTAGCATAAATGCAACCTTATCATATATTTAATGTAAGATATACTGAAAATTTGCTTGAAACAAAACCGACTCAATGTGTGCTAAAGTTTGCTTTATTTTATGTTATGCAGGAATCATCTCATCACAATTACCGACCCTCTGTTGTAATAATTTCGGCTTTTATTATGACAAATAACAACAGCGCAACTAACAACTAAACAATAACAACTTGCGCTTAAACCTGTCTCTCGGTAAGTGTTACTGCTATACTTGATATGTTTTATGCATCTATTTAACATCTACATCAAATAATCCTAATGTATATCGTCTCAACCTCCTTGACATGTCTCGCAAACCACTCAAATAAATAAATAAATAAATAAATAAATAAAGACTTTTTCGCTATATATTTGTACTCTGATATTTTGGTGATATAGCAAAACCACTGAAAACGGATAGTGTAATGCAAATTCACATTTAGGTGATATCAGTGCTATCTTGAGTAATGTTAAATTTCAGTATTTCAGCACTTCAGCACTTCCCCAGTCTTCGTTAACTGTCCAGTTATACTCTCAATTATCTCTCAAAAAATATAAAAATACGCACTGGTTTTCTAAAGCCCAGCTAAATATTGTGTGACACCAATGTTTGTTTACTGTGCCTTCCACTGACACCAATGATGTATTATTTCGCTAACTGGCTGAGAATTTTTTGCATTACTCTAAATCTGGTATACATCTTCTCCTTCTCCTTCTCTGCTTCCACAATCTCATTAACGTAATCCTAAATACTCATGCATTATCATAAATAAAGTCAGGATAACATCAAGCATTGAGATAAAGTTGCAGGTCTCACGTTAATATTGTCGGACAAATAAGTTACCAATACCTTAATTAAGACGAAATGCATAGTCGCAATTACAATACGATGTTCAACAGCTTATCTTCTCTTATTGCTAAATTTAGCGTAAATGCAACATATCTTACCTCTAAAAACAAATTGCTTGTGAAAGACAGATTGTAACGATCTCCATATATACCGACTCACGGCTTTTGATTACCATTGATCACTATTTTGTGTTTAAGCTTTATCTCAACAAATATCAATGTCTTTGCATATATCTACTGTAATGCAACTATCTCTAAAACACTAATAGCAGTAGCCTATTAATTTGGTTAAAGAAACCGATTTAAATTGTCAATGTGTTGTCTCATTGCCATATTTGATATGTTTAAAGAAAATGTATCCTAATGTATAACTAATAAGATAATACTCTTAACATGTCCCGCAACCAACTCACTATTATCAGGGCTTATATATATTTTTTCCACTGACACGTGGGTCACGATTTCTCCCTCTAAAACCAATCATGGGTTACTATTGCTCCCACCGATACCAATGATAGGTGACTATTCCTCCCAATGATGGCTCACTATTCTTCCCACTGACACCAATAATGCAGTACGATTTCTCTAAGTGACACCAATGATGGGACACTATTCTGTCCACTGACACAAATCATGGGTGACTAACACCTATAATATGGTACTATTGTTTCAACTGACAAAAATGTTGGGTCCACTATTCCTCCAACGGATACCCATTTCTGGTAAGAATATGCATTAAATTAATTTTCTACATGGCCATTAAGGATGGAATATTGTAGTTAAACATACCAAGGATGTAGTAAACGCATTTCTGATATGAATATACATAAAATTATTTTTCTACATGGGGATTGTAGCCTATTTATCCAATTTCTCATAAGAATATGCATATCATTATTTTTCTACTTGGGGATTATGAATGGAATATTGTAGTTAAACATACATAGGAATATATCTAACCCATTTCTGATAAGAATATGCATATAATTATTTTTCTACATGGGGATTATGAGTGGAAGATTGTTTATAAATGCTAAACCGTATTTCTGTTTTTTTTACTCTTTTTACTAAGATAGCTGATATAAATTAAGTGACTATTGCATTAAAATGCAATAGTCACTCAATTTATATCAGCTATCTCAGTGCTAATCCTGATCCTGATTTCGATTGTGCAATATAAACTATATATAGCACCAGCTATCTTCTCGTCTTACTATATTTAGCATAAATGCAACCTTATCATATATTTAATGTATATCTCTACTATACTATATGTATATCTATACTGAACATTTGCTTGAAACAAAACCGACTCACGATGTGCTAAAGTTTGCTTTATTTTAAGTTATGCAGGAATCATCTCATCACATTACTGACTTTCTGTTGTAATAGTATCGGAATTTATTTTGACAAATAACAACAGCGCAACTAAAAACTAAGCAACTAACAACTTGCGCTTAAACCTGTCTCTCGGCAGGTGTTAAAATCCGTCTTGATATGTTGTACGCATAGATATATAGATTTAATATCTACATCAAATAATCCTAATGTATATCATCTCAACCTCCTTGATCTGTCTCTCAAACCACTCACAATAGTTATAATAATAAAGACTTTATCGCTATATATTTGTACTGTGATATTTTGCTGATATAGCAAAACCAGGGAAAACGGATAGTGTAATGCAAATTCACATTTAGGTTAAATCAGTGTTATCTTGAGTATAATGTTAAATTTACAGTATATCATCACATCGGCACTTACCCAGTCTTCGTTATAACTGTGCTTGAGTCTTACAGATAATGCACACAATTTGATCTCATTGCTATTCTTAAATCTATCTCTATATTATTCTATCTCATTCTATCTCTCAAAAATATAAAAATACGCACTGGTTTTCTAAAGCCCAGCTAAATATTGTGTGACACCAATGTTTGTTTACTGTGCCTTCCACTGACACCAATGATGTGTACTATTTCGCTCACTGGCTGAGAATTTGTTGGCACATCTCCGGATACATCTTCTCCTTCTCTGCTTCCTCAATCTCATTAACGTAATTCTAAATACTCATGCAATTATCATAAATGCAGGTGTCACGTTTCGGACAAATAAGTTACCAATACCGTAAATAAGACGAAATGCATAGTTGCAAATTTAATACCATGTTCAACAGTTATCTTCTCTTATTGCTAAATTTATCGTAAATGCAACATATCTTACATTTAAAAACAAATTGCTTGTGAAATACAGATTGTAAAGATCTCTATAAACCGACTCACGGCTTTGATTACAATTGATTAATATTTTGTGTTTTAGCTTTACAAATATCAATCTCTTTGTATATATCTACTCTAATGCAACTATCCGTAAAACACTAACAGGCTAAGGAAACCGATTTAAATTGTCAATGTGTTGTCTCAATGCCATATTTGATATGTTTATAGAAAATGCATCTTAATGTATACCTAATGTGATAACACTCTTAACATGTCCGGCAACCAACTCACTATTTTCAGGTCTTTTATATATATATAGTGTAACCAGACGTTTTCCTCAACCATGTCAAACATCTCACTGATATTTTGCTGTGGACCAGTGGATACGGATCATGTAATACAAATTCACTTTTAGGTGACAGGTTCTATCTTTCCAAATTTAAGCAATTTCCCAGTCTTCAAGTTGTTGTCTGAAAAAGTTGATGCATAAATAATCAAACAATCTGATCTGATTGTTATTACCAACATTCTAACTTAATTGCAATTGCAACTATCTCTCGAAAATATAAAAATGCGCACTGGTTTTCTAAAGCCCTGCTAAATATTGTGTTACTTTATCTGACACCAAGCTCATACTATTTATTCACTCATCATTATTCCTCCAACCGTTCCTTCCACACATAGGCTCAGAATTTTTTGCTTTACTCTAAATCTAGTAAATAATTAAGTGATCATTGCCAATAAAAGAGTAATAAAAAAACAGAATATAATAATCCGAATAACGGATTATTTTAGATGTCAGATACTGTGGAGTTCACATCTGTCAGACGGTTTGACTAGGATTCAAAATAGTTGAATAATTTTTACATAAGCACAGCAGTGTTCGTTAGTTTATCAGTATAGGCTTATTATTTTACTTTCCCACTAACTTACTTTTCCACTAACTAGCTCTCAGCCAGTGTGATCCATATGTTTTAAGAAAATGCATCTAAATAATACTAATGTATACCGTGTCACACTCAACGTCTCATCTTAACGTCTCGTTGGTAAACTCACAATAGGAAAATATTAAGGGCTTTTTCCGCTACTCAAACCGTATTCGTCCTACTGACATAATGATGGCTCACTATTTCTCCCATTAATACACCAACGATGGCTCAGTATCCTTCCCACTGAAACGAACAAGGCTACCGCCAACTCATCCCACAATGATCCTTATTTTTTCCACTGACACGTGGGTCACGATTTCTCCCACTAAAACTAATCATGGGTTACTATTCCTCCCACCGAACCAATGATAGGAGACTATTCCTCCCAATGATGACTCACTATTCTTCCCATTGACACCAATAATGCAGTACGATTTCTCCCAGTGACACCAATGATGGGACACTGACACAAATCATGGGTGACTATTTCTCCACTAACACCAATAATATGGTACTATTTCTTCCACTTACACCAATGATGGGTCACTATTCTTTCAACTGACAAAAATGTTGGGTCCACTATTCCTCCAAGGGATACCCATTTCTGGTAAGAATATGCATTAAATTAATTTTCTACATTGCCATTTAAGGATGGTATATTGTAGTTAAACATACATAGGAATATAGTAATCGCATTTCTGATATGAATATGCATAAAATTATTTTTCTACATGTAGATTGTGGATGGAATATATTTTATAAATATACATACATTTCTGATAAGAATATGCATATACTTACTTTTCTATACGGTGTTATGTGTGGAATTATGTTTATAAATATACAAAGGAACATTTCTGATAAGAATATGTATATAATTATTTTTCAATATGGAGATTATAGTGGAAAATTATTTATAACTTTACATAGGAACATATTAAACGTATTTTTGATATGAATATGCGTACAATTATATTTCTACATGGGGTTTATGTATGGAATACTGTTTATAGATATACATAGTAACCTATGTAAACCATTTCTTATAGAATATGCACATATAAATATTTTTCAATATGGGGATTATAGATGGAATATTGTTTATAAACCTATTGTTTATAAACCTAGGAACCTATTGAACCCATTCCGATAAGAATATGCATATAAATCTTTTTCTACATGAGGATTATGGATGGAATATTGTTTATCAATACACCAAGGAACGTATTTAACCAATTTCTGATAAGAATATGCATATACGGTAATTATTTTCTACATAGGGATTATGGGTGGTTTACTGTTTTTAAATATACATAGTAGCTTATTTAACAAATTTCTCATAAGAATATGCATATTTTTCTACATGGGGATTATGAATGGAATATTGTAGTTAACCATACAAAGGAATATATTTAACCAATTTCTGATAAGAATATGCATATAATTATTTTTCTACATGGGGATTATGAGTGGAAGACTGTTTATAAATGTACATAGGAACCTATTTAACCCATTTCTGATAAGAATATGCTTATAATTATTTTTCTAAATGGGGATTATGGGTGAAATATTGTTTATTAATTTACATAGGAACATATTAAACCTATTTCTGATAAGAATATGAATAAAATTATTTTTCTACGTGGGGATTATGGGTGGAATATTGTTTATAAATATTCATAGTAACCTATTTAACCCATTTCTCATAAGAATATGCATATGATTATTTTTCTACATTGGGATTATGGATGGAATATTGTAGTTAAACATACATAGGAATATATTTAACCCATTTCTGGTAAGAATATGCATATCATTATTTTTCTACATGGGGATTATGGGTGGAATATTGTTTATATACATACATAGGACCCTATTTAACCCATTTCTGATAAGAATATGCATATAAGTAATTTTCTACATAGGGATTATGGGTGAAATATTGTTTATAAATATACATAGGAACCTAATTAAAGCATTTCTGTTAAGAATATGCATATAATATTTTTTCTGCATGGGGATTATAGTGGGAAATTGTTTAAAAAATATACATAGGAACCTATTTAACAAATTTCTGATAAGAATATGCATATAATTATTTTTCTACATAGGGATTATGAATGGAATATTCATTCTAGTTAAACATGGGGATTATGAATGGAATATTCATTCTAGTTAAACATACAAAGGAAAGTATTTAACCCATGTCTGATAAGAATACGAATATAATTATTTTTCTACATGGGGATTATGGGTGGAATATTGTTTATAAATTTACATAGGACGCTATTTAACCCATTTCTGATACGAATATGCATATAATTATTTTTCTACATAGGGATTATTGGTGGAATACTGTTTTTAAATATACATAGTAACCTATTTAACCCATTTCTCATAAGAATATGCATATAACTATTTTTTTACATGGGGATTATGAATGGAATATTGTAGTTAAACATACATAGGAATATATTTATCCAATTTCTTATAAAAATACGCATATAATTATTTTTCTACATATGGATTATGGGTGGAATATTGTTTATAAATATACATAGGAACGTATTTAAGCCATTTCTGATAAGATTATGCATATAATTTTTTTTCTATATGGGGTTATGGGTGGAATATTGTTTATAAATATACATAGGAACCTAATTAAATCATTTCTGATAAGAATATGCATATAATTATTTTTCTACATGGGGATTATGGGTTCAATATTGTTTATAAATATATATAGGAACCTATTTATGCCATTGCTTACAAAAATACGCATATCATTATTTTTCTACATATTGATTATGGGTGGAATATTGTTTATCAATATACATTGTAACCTATTTAACCCATTTCTGTTAACAATATGCATATAATTATTTTTTTACATGGGGATTATGGATGGAATATTGTTAATAAATTTACATAGCAACATATTAAACCTATTTCTGATATGAATGTGCATATAATTATATTGGTATATATTGGGGATTATGGGTTGAATATTGTTTATGAATATACATAGGAATGCGTTTAAGCCATTTCTGATAAGAATATGCATATAATTATTTTTCTACATGGGGATTATGGGTGGAATATTTTTGATACATTTACATAGGAACATATTAAACCTATTTCTGATATGAATATGCATAACATTATTTTTCTACATGGGGATTATGGGTGGAATATTGTTTATAAATATACATAGTAACCTATTTAACCCATTTCTCATAAGAATATGCATATAATTATTTTTCTACATGGGGATTATGGATGGAATATTGTTGTTAAACATACATAGGAATATATTTATCCCATTTATCCCATTTCTTATAAAAATACACATATAATTATTTTTCTACATTTGGATTATGGATGGAATATTGTTTATAAATATACATAGGAACCTAATTAAAGAATTTCTGATAAGAATATGCATATAATTTATTTCTACATGGGGATTATTGGTGGAATATTGTTTATATACATACATAGGACCCTATTTAACCAATTTGTGATAAGAATATGCATATAAGTATTTTTCTACATAGGGATTATGGGTGAAATATTGTTTATAAATATACATAGGAACCTAATTAGGAATATATTAAACCCATTTCTGATAAGAATATGAATATAATTATTTTTCTACATGTGGATTGTTTGTGGAATATTGTTTATAAATATACATAGGAACGTATTTAAGCCATTTCTGATAAGAATATGCATATAATTATATTTCTACATGGGGATTATGGGTGGAATATTGTTTATACATTTACATAGGAACATATTAAACCTATTTCTGATATGAATATGCATAACATTATTTTTCTACATGGGGATTATGGGTGGAATATTGTTTATAAATATACATAGTAACCTATTTAACCCATTTCTGATAAGTATATGCATATAATTATTTTTCAGTATGGGGATTATAGGTGGAATATTGTTTATAAATATACATAGGAACTGATTTAACCCATTTCTGGTAAGAACATGCATATAATTATTTTCTACATAGGGATTAATGGCGGAATACTGTTTTTAAATATACATAGTAACTTTTTAACCCATTTCTCATAAGAATATACATATAATTATTTTTCTACGTGGGGATTATGGATGGAATTTTGTTTCTTAAACATACATAGGAATATATTTATCCAATTTCTTATAAAAATACACATATAATTATTTTGCTACATATGGATTATGGGTGGAATATTGTTTATAAATATACATAGGAACGTATTTAAGCCATTTCTGATAAGAATATGCATATAATTATTTTTCTACATGGGGTTTATGGGTGGAATATTGTTTATACATTTACATAGGAACATATTAAACCTATTTCTGATATGAATGTGCATATAATTATATTGGTATATGGGGATTATGGGTTGAATATTGTTAATAAATATACATAGGAACGTATTTAAGCCATTTCTGATAAGAATATGCATATAATTATTTTTCTACATGGGGATTATGGGTGGAATATTGTTTATACATTTACATAGGAACATATTCAAACTATTTCTGATATGAATATGCATAACATTATTTTTCTACATGGGGATTATGGGTGGAATATTGTTTATAAATATACATAGTAACCTATTTAACCCATTTCTGATAAATATATGCATGTCATTATTATTCAGTATGGGGATTATAGGTGGAATATTGTTTATAAATATACATAGGAACTGATTTAACCTGATAAGAATATGCACATAATTATTTCTCTACATGGGGATTATGGGTGGAATAATGTTTGTAAATATACATAGTAACCTATTTAACCCATTTCTCATAAGAATATGCATATAATTATTTTTCTACATGGGGATTATGGATGGAATATTGTTTTTAAACATACATAGGAATATATTTATCCAATTTCTTATAAAAATACGCATATAATTATTTTTCTACATATGGATTATGGGTGGAATATTGTTTATAAATATACATAGGAACGTATTTAAGCCATTTCTGATAAGATTATGCATATAATTTTTTTTCTATATTGGGTTATGGGTGGAATATTGTTTATATACATACATAGGACCCTATTTAAGCAATTTCTGATAAGAATATGCATATAAGTATTTTTCTACACAGGGATTATGGGTGAAATATTGGTTATAAATATACATAGGAACCTAATTAAAGCATTTCTGATAAGAATATGCATATCATTTTTTTTCTACATGGGGATTATTGGTGGAATATTGTTTATATACATACATAGGACACTATTTAAGCAATTTCTGATAAGAATATGCATATAAGTATTTTTCTACACAGGGATTATAGGTGAAATATTGTTTATAAATATACATAGGAACCTAATTAAAGCATTTCTGATAAGAATATGCATATAATATTTTTTCTACATGGGGATTATAGTGGGAAATTGTTTAAAAAATATACATAGGAACCTATTTAACCCATTTCTGATAAGAATATGCATATAATTATTTTTCTACATAGGGATTATGAATGGAGTATTCATTCTAGTTAAACATAGGGATTATGAATGGAATATTCATTCTAGTTAAACATACAAAGGAATATTTTTAACCCATTTCTGATAAGAATACGAATATAATTATTTTTCTACATGGGGATTATGGGTGGAATATTGTTTATAAATATACATAGGCACATAGTTCACCCAATTTCTGATAAGAATATGTATATAAGTATTTTTTCTAGGGATTATGGGTGAAATAGTGTTTATTAATTTACACAGGAACATATTAAACATATTTCTGATATGAGTATGCATAAAATTATTTTTCTACATGGGGATTATGGGTGGAATATTGTTTATAAATATTCATAGGACGCTATTTAACCCATTTCTGATACGAATATGCATATAATTATTTTTCTACATAGGGATTATTGGTGGAATACTGTTTTTAAATATACATAGTAACCTATTTAACCCATTTCTCATAAGAATATGCATATAACTATTTTTTTACATGGGGATTATGAATGGAATATTGTAGTTAAACATACATAGGAATATATTTAACCAATTTCTGATAAGAATATGCATATAAGTATTTTTCTACGTAGGGATGATGGTTGAAATATTGTTTATAAATATACATAGGGCCCTTTTTAGCCCATTTCTAATAAGAATATGCATATCATTATTTTTCTACATGGGGATTATGTGTTCAATATTATTTATAAATATACATAGGACCTATTTAACCAATTTTCTATTAAGAATATGCATATAATTATTTTTCTACATGGGGATTATAGTTAGAATATTGTTTATAAATATATATAGGAACCTATTTATGCCATTGCTTACAAAAATACGCATATCATTATTTTTCTACATATGGATTATGGGTGGAATATTGTTTATCAATATACATTGTAACCTATTTAACCCATTTCAGTTAACAAAATGCATATAATTATTTTTTTACATGGGGATTATGGATGGAATATTGTTAATAAATTTACATAGCAACATATGAATCCTATTTCTGATATGAATGTGCATATAATTATATTGGTATATGGGGATTATGGTTTGAATATTGTTTATAAATATACATAGGAACGTATTTAAGCCATTTCTGATAAGAATATGCATATAATTATTTTTCTACATGGGGATTATGGGTGGAATATTGTTTATACATTTACATAGGAACATATTAAACCTATTTCTGATATGAATATGCATAACATTATTTTTCTACATGGGGATTATGGGTGGAATATTGTTTATAAATATACATAGTAACCTATTTAACCCATTTCTGATAAGTATATGCATGTCATTATTATTCAGTATGGGGATTATAGGTGGAATATTGTTTATGAATATACATAGGAACTGATTTAACCTGATAAGAATATGCACATAATTATTTCTCTACATGGGGATTATGGGTGGAATAATGTTTGTAAATATACATAGTAACCTATTTAACCCATTTCTCATAAGAATATGCATATAATTATTTTTCTACATGGGGATTATGGATGGAATATTGTTTTTAAACATACATAGGAATAATATATTTATCCAATTTCTTATAAAAATACTCATATAATTATTTTTCTACATATGGATTAAGGGTGGAATATTGTTTATAAATATACATAGGAACGTATTTAAGCCATTTCTGATAAGATTATGCATATAATTTTTTTTCTATATGGGGTTATGGGTGGAATATTGTTTATAAATATACATAGGAACCTAATTAAAGCATTTCTGATAAGAATATGCATATAATTTTTTTTCTACATGGGGATTATTGGTGGAATATTGTTTATATACATACATAGGACCCTATTTAACCAATTTCTGATAAGAATATGCATATAAGTATTTTTCTACACAGGGATTATGGGTGAAATATTGTTTATAAATATACATAGGAACCTAATTAAAGCATTTCTGATAAGAATATGCATATAATATTTTTTCTGCATGGGGATTATAGTGGGAAATTGTTTAAAAAATATACATAGGAACCTATTTAACCCATTTCTGATAAGAATATGCATATAATTATTTTTCTACATAGGGATTATGAATGGAATATTCATTCTAGTTAAACATAGGGATTATGAATGGAATATTCATTCTAGTTAAACATACAAAGGAATATATTTAACCCATTTCTGATAAGAATACGAATATAATTATTTTTCTACATGGGGATTATGGGTGGAATATTGTTTATAAATATACATAGGCACATAGTTAACCCAATTTCTGATAAGAATATGTATATAAGTATTTTTCTAGGGATTATGGGTGAAATAGTGTTTATTAATTTACATAGGAACATATTAAACATATTTCTGTTATGAATATGCATAAAATTATTTTTCTACATGGGGATTATGAGTGGAATATTGTTTATAAATATACATAGGACGCTATTTAACCCATTTCTGATACAAATATGCATATAATTATTTTTCTACATAGGGATTATTGGTGGAATACTGTTTTTAAATATACATAGTAACCTATTAAACCCATTTCTCATAAGAATATGCATATAACTATTTTTTTACATGGGGATTATGAATGGAATATTGTAGTTAGTATAAGTATTTTTCCACGTAGGGATGATGGGTGAAATATTGTTTATAAATATACATAGGGACCTATTTAGCCTATTTCTGATAAGAATATGCATATCATTATTTTTCTACATGGGGATTATGGGTTCAATATTGTTTATAAATATACATAGGACCTATTTAACCAATTTTCTATTAAGAATATGCATATAATTATTTTTCTACATGGGGATTATAGTTAGAATATTGTTTATAAATATATATAGGAACCTATTTATGCCATTGCTTACAAAAATACGCATATCATTATTTTTCTACATATGGATTATGGGTGGAATATTGTTTATCAATATACATTGTAACCTATTTAACCCATTTCTGTTAACAATATGCATATAATTATTTTTTTACATGGGGATTATGGATGGAATATTGTTTATAAATTTACATAGCAACATATTAAACCTATTTCTGATATAAATGTGCATCTAATCATATTGCTATATTTGGATTATGGGTTGAATATTGTTTATAAATATACATAGGAACGCGTTTAAGCCATTTCTGATAAGAATATGCATATAATTATTTTTCTACATGGGGATTATGGGTGGAATATTTTTGATACATTTACATAGGAATATATTAAACCTATTTCTGATATGAATATGCATAACATTATTTTTCTACATGGGGATTATGGGTGGAATATTGTTTATAAATATACATAGTAACCTATTTAACCCATTTCTCATAAGAATATGCATATAATTATTTTTCTACATGGGGATTATGGATGGAATATTGTTGTTAAACATACATAGGAATATATTTATCCCATTTATCCCATTTCTTATAAAAATAAACATATAATTATTTTTCTACATTTGGATTATGGGTGGAATATTGTTTATAAATATACATAGGAACCTAATTAAAGAATTTCTGATAAGAATATGCATATAATTTATTTCTACATGGGGATTATTGGTGGAATATTGTTTATATACATACATAGGACCCTATTTAACCAATTTGTGATAAGAATATGCATATAAGTATTTTTCTACATAGGGATTATGGGTGAAATATTGTTTATAAATATACATAGGAACCTAATTAGGAATATATTAAACCCATTTCTGATAAGAATATGAATATAATTATTTTTCTACATGTGGATTGTTTGTGGAATATTGTTTATAAATATACATAGGAACGTATTTAAGCCATTTCTGATAAGAATATTCATATAATTATATTTCTACATGGGGATTATGGGTGGAATATTGTTTATACATTTACATAGGAACATATTAAACCTATTTCTGATATGAATATGCATAACATTATTTTTCTACATGGGGATTATGGGTGGAATATTGTTTATAAATATACATAGTAACCTATTTAACCCATTTCTGATAAGTATATGCATATAATTATTTTTCAGTATGGGGATTATAGGTGGAATATTGTTTATAAATATACATAGGAACTGATTTAACCCATTTCTGGTAAGAACATGCATATAATTATTTTCTACATAGGGATTAATGGCGGAATACTGTTTTTAAATATACATAGTAACTTTTTAACCCATTTCTCACAAGAATATACATATAATTATTTTTCTACATGGGGATTATGGATGGAATATTGTTTCTTAAACATACATAGGAATATATTTATCCAATTTCTTATAAAAATACACATATAATTATTTTGCTACATATGGATTATGGGTGGAATATTGTTTATAAATATACATAGGTACGTATTTAAGCCATTTCTGATAAGAATATGCATATAATTATTTTTCTACATGGGGATTATGGGTGGAATATTGTTTATACATTTACATAGGAACATATTAAACCTATTTCTGATATGAATATGCATAACATTATTTTTCTACATGGGGATTATGGGTGGAATATTGTTTATAAATATACATAGTAACCTAATTAACCCATTTCTGATAAGTATATGCATGTCATTATTATTCAGTATGGGGATTATAGGTGGAATATTGTTTATAAATATACATAGGAACTGATTTAACCTGATAAGAATATGCACATAGTTATTTCTCTACATGGGGATTAGGGGTGGAATAATGTTTGTAAATATACATAGTAACCTATTTAACCCATTTCTCATAAGAATATGCATATAATTATTTTTCTACATGGGGATTATGGATGGAATATTGTTTTTAAACATACATAGGAATATATTTATCCAATTTCTTATAAAAATACGCATATAATTATTTTTCTACATATGGATTATGGGTGGAATATTGTTTATAAATATACATAGGAACGTATTTAAGCCATTTCTGATTAGATTATGCATATAATTTTTTTTCTATATGGGGTTATGGGTGGAATATTGTTTATAAATATACATAGGAACCTAATTAAAGCATTTCTGATAAGAATATGCATATAATTTTTTTTCTACATGGGGATTATTGGTGGAATATTGTTTATATACATACATAGGACCCTATTTAACCAATTTCTGATAAGAATATGCATATAAGTATTTTTCTACACAGGGATTATGGGTGAAATATTGTTTATAAATATACATAGGAACCTAATTAAAGCATTTCTGATAAGAATATGCATATAATATTTTTTCTGCATGGGGATTATAGTGGGAAATTGTTTAAAAAATATACATAGGAACCTATTTAACCCATTTCTGATAAGAATATGCATATAATTATTTTTCTACATAGGGATTATGAATGGAATATTCATTCTAGTTAAACATAGGGATTATGAATGGAATATTCATTCTAGTTAAACATACAAAGGAATATATTTAACCCATTTCTGATAAGAATACGAATATAATTATTTTTCTACATGGGGATTATGGGTGGAATATTGTTTATAAATATACATAGGCACATAGTTAACCCAATTTCTGATAAGAATATGTATATAAGTATTTTTCTAGGGATTATGGGTGAAATAGTGTTTATTAATTTACATAGGAACATATTAAACATATTTCTGTTATGAATATGCATAAAATTATTTTTCTACATGGGGATTATGGGTGGAATATTGTTTATAAATATACATAGGACGCTATTTAACCCATTTTTGATACAAATATGCATATAATTATTTTTCTACATAGGGATTATTGGTGGAATACTGTTTTTAAATATACATAGTAACCTATTAAATCCCTTTCTCATAAGAATATGCATATAACTATTTTTTTACATGGGGATTATGAATGGAATATTGTAGTTAAACATACATAGGAATATATTTAACCAATTTCTGATAAGAATATGCATATAAGTATTTTTCTACGTAGGGATGATGGGTGAAATATTGTTTATAAATATACATAGGGACCTATTTAGCCCATTTCTGATAAGACTATGCATATCATTATTTTTCTACATGGGGATTATGGGTTCAATATTGTTTATAAATATACATAGGACCTATTTAACCAATTTTCTATTAAGAATATGCATATAATTATTTTTCTACATGGGGATTATAGTTAGAATATTGTTTATAAATATATATAGGAACCTATTTATGCCATTGCTTACAAAAATACGCATATCATTATTTTTCTACATATGGATTATGGGTGGAATATTGTTTATCATTATACATTGTAACCTATTTAACCCATTTCTGTTAACAATATGCATATAATTATTTTTTTTACATGGGGATTATGGATGGAATATTGTTTATAAATTTACATAGCAACATATTAAACCTATTTCTGATATGAATGTGCATCTAATCATATTGCTATATGTGGATTATGGGTGGAATATTGTTTATAAATATACATAGTAACCTATTTAACCCATTTCTCATAAGAATATGCATATAATTATTTTTCTACATGGGGATTATGGATGGAATATTGTTGTTAAACATACATAGGAATATATTTATCCCATTTATCACATTTCTTATAAAAATAAACATATAATTATTTTTCTACATTTGGATTATGGGTGGAATATTGTTTATAAATATACATAGGAACCTAATTAAAGAATTTCTGATAAGAATATGCATATAATTTATTTCTACATGGGGATTATTGGTGGAATATTGTTTATATACATACATAGGACCCTATTTAACCAATTTGTGATAAGAATATGCATATAAGTATTTTTCTACATAGGGATTATGGGTGAAATATTGTTTATAAATATACATAGGAACCTAATTAGGAATATATTAAACCCATTTCTGATAAGAATATGAATATAATTATTTTTCTACATGTGGATTGTTTGTGGAATATTGTTTATAAATATACATAGGAACGTATTTAAGCCATTTCTGATAAGAATATGCATATGATTATTTTTCTACATGGGGATTATGGATGGAATATTGTTTATACATTTACATAGGAACATATTAAACCTATTTCTGATATGAATATGCATAACATTATTTTTCTACATGGGGATTATGGGTGGAATATTGTTTATAAATATACATAGTAACCTATTTAACCCATTTCTGATAAGTATATGCATGTCATTATTATTCAGTATGGGGATTATAGGTGGAATATTGTTTATAAATATACATAGGAACTGATTTAACCTGATAAGAATATGCACATAGTTATTTCTCTACATGGGGATTTATGGGTGGAATAATGTTTGTAAATATACATAGTAACCTATTTAACCCATTTCTCATAAGAATATGCATATAATTATTTTTCTACATGGGGATTATGGATGGAATATTGTTTTTAAACATACATAGGAATATATTTATCCAATTTCTTATAAAAATACGCATATAATTATTTTTCTACATATGGATTATGGGTGGAATATTGTTTATAAATATACATAGGAACGTATTTAAGCCATTTCTGATAAGATTATGCATATCATTTTTTTTCTATATGGGGTTATGGGTGGAATATTGTTTATAAATATACATAGGAACCTAATTAAAGCATTTCTGATAAGAATATGCATATAATTTTTTTTCTACATGGGGATTATTGGTGGAATATTGTTTATATACATACATAGGACCCTATTTAACCAATTTCTGATAAGAATATGCATATAAGTATTTTTCTACACAGGGATTATGGGTGAAATATTGTTTATAAATATACATAGGAACCTAATTAAAGCATTTCTGATAAGAATATGCATATAATATTTTTTCTGCATGGGGATTATAGTGGGAAATTGTTTAAAAAATATACATAGGAACCTATTTAACCCATTTCTGATAAGAATATGCATATAATTATTTTTCTACATAGGGATTATGAATGGAATATTCATTCTAGTTAAACATAGGGATTATGAATGGAATATTCATTCTAGTTAAACATACAAAGGAATATATTTAACCCATTTCTGATAAGAATACGAATATAATTATTTTTCTACATGGGGATTACGGGTGGAATATTGTTTATAAATATACATAGGCACATAGTTAACCCAATTTCTGATAAGAATATGTATATAAGTATTTTTCTAGGGATTATGGGTGAAATAGTGTTTATTAATTTACATAGGAACATATTAAACATATTTCTGTTATGAATATGCATAAAATTATTTTTCTACATGGGGATTATGGGTGGAATATTGTTTATAAATATACATAGGACGCTATTTAACCCATTTTTGATACAAATATGCATATAATTATTTTTCTACATAGGGATTATTGGTGGAATACTGTTTTTAAATATACATAGTAACCTATTAAACCAATTTCTCATAAGAATATGCATATAACTATTTTTTTACATGGGGATTATGAATGGAATATTGTAGTTAAACATACATAGGAATATATTTAACCAATTTCTGATAAGAATATGCATATAAGTATTTTTCTACGTAGGGATGATGGGTGAAATATTGTTTATAAATATACATAGGGACCTATTTAGCCCATTTCTGATAAGAATATGCATATCATTATTTTTCTACATCTGGATTATGGGTTCAATATTGTTTATAAATATACATAGGACCTATTTAACCAATTTTCTATTAAGAATATGCATATAATTATTTTTCTACATGGGGATTATAGTTAGAATATTGTTTATAAATATATATAGGAACCTATTTATGCCATTGCTTACAAAAATACGCATATCATTATTTTTCTACATATGGATTATGGGTGGAATATTGTTTATCAATATACATTGTAACCTATTTAACCCATTTCTGTTAACAATATGCATATAATTATTTTTTTACATGGGGATTATGGATGGAATATTGTTTATAAATTTACATAGCAACATATTAAACCTATTTCTGATATGAATGTGCATCTAATCATATTGCTATATGTGGATTATGGGTTGAATATTGTTTATAAATATACATAGGAACGTGTTTAAGCCATTTCTGATAAGAATATGCATATAATTATTTTTCTACATGGGGATTATGGGTGGAATATTTTTGATACATTTACATAGGAACATATTAAACTTATTTCTGATATGAATATGCATAACATTATTTTTCTACATGGGGATTATGGGTGGAATAATGTTTGTAAATATACACAGTAACCTATTTAACCCATTTCTCATAAGAATATGCATATAATTATTTTTCTACATGGGGATTATGGATGGAATATTGTTTTTAAACATACATAGGAATATATTTATCCAATTTCTTATAAAAATATGCATATAATTATTTTTCTACATATGGATTATGGGTGGAATATTGTTTATAAATATACATAGGAACGTATTTAAGCTATTTCTGATAAGATTATGCATATCATTTTTTTTCTATATGAGGTAATGGGTGGAATATTGTTTATAAATATACATAGGAACCTAATTAAAGCATTTCTGATAAGAGTATGCATATAATTTTTTTTCTACATGGGGATTATTGGTGGAATATTGTTTATATACATACATAGGACCCTATTTAAGCAATTTCTGATAAGAATATGCATATAAGTATTTTTCTACACAGGGATTATGGGTGAAATATTGTTTATAAATATACACAGGAACCTAATTAAAGCATTTCTGATAAGAATATGCATATAATATTTTTTCTGCATGGGGATTATAGTGGGAAATTGTTTAAAAAATATACATAGGAACCTATTTAACCCATTTCTGATAAGAATATGCATATAATTATTTTTCTACATAGGGATTATGAATGGAATATTCATTCTAGTTAAACATAGGGATTATGAATGGAATATTCATTCTAGTTAAACATACAAAGGAATATATTTAACCCATTTCTGATAAGAATACGAGTATAATTATTTTTCTACATGGGGATTATGGGTGGAATATTGTTTATAAATATACATAGGCACATAGTTAACCCAATTTCTGATAAGAATATGTATATAAGTATTTTTCTAGGGATGATGGGTGAAATAGTGTTTATTAATTTACATAGGAACATATTAAACATATTTCTGTTATGAATATGCATAAAATTATTTTTCTACATGGGGATTATGGGTGGAATATTGTTTATAAATATACATAGGATGCTATTTAACCCATTTTTGATACAAATATGCATATAATTATTTTTCTAAATAGGGATTATTGGTGGAATACTGTTTTTAAATATACATAGTAACCTATTAAACCCATTTCTCATAAGAATATGCATATAACTATTTTTTTACATGGGGATTATGAATGGAATATTGTAGTTAAACATACATAGGAATATATTTAACCAATTTCTGATAAGAATATGCATATAAGTATTTTTCTACGTAGGGATGATGGGTGAAATATTGTTTATAAATATACATAGGGACTTATTTAGCCCATTTCTGATAAGAATATGCATATCATTATTTTTCTACATGGGGATTATGGGTTCAATATTATTTATAAATATACATAGGACCTATTTAACCAATTTTCTATTAAGAATATGCATATAATTATTTTTCTACATGGGGATTATAGTTAGAATATTGTTTATAAATATATATAGGAACCTATTTATGCCATTGCTTACAAAAATACGCATATCATTATTTTTCTACATATGGATTATGGGTGGAATATTGTTTATCAATATACATTGTAACCTATTTAACCCATTTCTGTTAACAATATGCATATAATTATTTTTATACATGGGGATTATGGATGGAATATTGTTTATAAATTTACATAGCAACATATTAAACCTATTTCTGATATGAATGTGCATCTAATCATATTGCTATATGTGGATTATGGGTTGAATATTGTTTATAACTATACATAGGAACGCGTTTAAGCCATTTCTGATAAGAATATGCATATAATTATTTTTCTACATGGGGATTATGGGTGGAATATTTTTGATACATTTACATAGGAACATATTAAACCTATTTCTGATATGAATATGCATAACATTATTTTTCTACATGGGGATTATGGGTGGAATATTGTTTATAAATATACATAGTAACCTATTTAACCCATTTCTCATAAGAATATGCATATAATTATTTTTCTACATGGGGATTATGGATGGAATATTGTTGTTAAACATACATAGGAATATATTTATCCCATTTATCCCATTTCTTATAAAAATACACATATAATTATTTTTCTACATTTGGATTATGGGTGGAATATTGTTTATAAATATACATAGGAACCTAATTAAAGAATTTCTGATAAGAATATGCATATAATTTATTTCTACATGGGGATTATTGGTGGAATATTGTTTATATACATACATAGGACCCTATTTAACCAATTTGTGATAAGAATATGCATATAAGTATTTTTCTACATAGGGATTATGGGTGAAATATTGTTTATAAATATACATAGGAACCTAATTAGGAATATATTAAACCCATTTCTGATAAGAATATGAATATAATTATTTTTCTACATGTGGATTGTTTGTGGAATATTGTTTATAAATATACATAGGAACGTATTTAAGCCATTTCTGATAAGAATATGGATATAATTATATTTCTACATGGGGATTATGGGTGGAATATTGTTTATACATTTACATAGGAACATATTAAACCTATTTCTGATATGAATATGCATAACATTATTTTTCTACATGGGGATTATGGGTGGAATATTGTTTATAAATATACATAGTAACCTATTTAACCCATTTCTGATAAGTATATGCATATAATTATTTTTCAGTATGGGGATTATAGGTGGAATATTGTTTATAAATATACATAGGAACTGATTTAACCCATTTCTGGTAAGAACATGCATATAATTATTTTCTACATAGGGATTAATGGCGGAATACTGTTTTTAAATATACATAGTAACTTTTTAACCCATTTCTCACAAGAATATACATATAATTATTTTTCTACATGGGGATTATGGATGGAATATTGTTTCTTAAACATACATAGGAATATATTTATCCAATTTCTTATAAAAATACACATATATTTATTTTGCTACATATGGATTATGGGTGGAATATTGTTTATAAATATACATAGGAACGTATTTAAGCCATTTCTGATAAGAATATGCATATAATTATTTTTCTACATGGGGATTATGGGTGGAATATTGTTTATACATTTACATAGGAACATATTAAACCTATTTCTGATATGAATATGCATAACATTATTTTTCTACATGGGGATTATGGGTGGAATATTGTTTATAAATATACATAGTAACCTTTTTAACCCATTTCTGATAAGAATATGCACACAATTATTTCTCTACATGGGGATTATGGGTGGAATAATGTTTGTAAATATACATAGTAACCTATTTAACCCATTTCTCATAAGAATATGCATATAATTATTTTTCTACATGGGGATTATGGATGGAATATTGTTTTTAAACATACATAGGAATATATTTATCCAATTTCTTATAAAAATACGCATATAATTATTTTTCTACATATGGATCATGGGTGGAATATTGTTTATAAATATACATAGGAACGTATTTAAGCCATTTCTGATAAGATTATGCATATAATTTCTTTTCTATATGGGGTTATGGGTGGAATATTGTTTATAAATATACATAGGAACCTAATTAAAGCCTTTCTGATAAGAATATGCATATAATTTTTTTTCTACATGGGGATTATTGGTGGAATATTGTTTATATACATACATAGGACCCTATTTAAGCAATTTCTGATAAGAATATGCATATAAGTATTTTTCTACACAGGGATTATGGGTGAAATATTGTTTATAAATATACATAGGAACCTAATTAAAGCATTTCTGATAAGAATATGCATATAATATTTTTTCTGCATGGGGATTATAGTGGGAAATTGTTTAAAAAATATACATAGGAACCTATTTAACCCATTTCTGATAAGAATATGCATATAATTATTTTTCTACATAGGGATTATGAATGGAATATTCATTCTAGTTAAACATAGGGATTATGAATGGAATATTCATTCTAGTTAAACATACAAAGGAATATATTTAACCCATTTCTGATAAGAATACGAATATAATTATTTTTCTACATGGGGATTATGGGTGGAATATTGTTTATAAATATACATAGGCACATAGTTCACCCAATTTCTGATAAGAATATGTATATAAGTATTTTTTCTAGGGATTATGGGTGAAATAGTGTTTATTAATTTACATAGGAACATATTAAACATATTTCTGATATGAATATGCATAAATTTATTTTTCTACATGGGGATTATGGGTGGAATATTGTTTATAAATATACATAGGACGCTATTTAACCCATTTCTGATACGAATATGCATATAATTATTTTTCTACATAGGGATTATTGGTGGAATACTGTTTTTAAATATACATAGTAACCTATTTAACCCAGTTCTCATAAGAATATGCATATAACTATTTTTTTACATGGGGATTATGAATGGGATATTGTAGTTAAACATACATAGGAATATATTTAACCAATTTCTGATAAGAATATGCATATAAGTATTTTTCTACGTACGGATGATGGTTGAAATATTGTTTATAAATATACATAGGGCCCTTTTTAGCCCATTTCTGATAAGAATATGCATATCATTATTTTTCTACATGGGGATTATGGGTTCAATATTATTTATAAATATACATAGGACCTATTTAACCAATTTTCTATTAAGAATATGCATATAATTATTTTTCTACATGGGGATTATAGTTAGAATATTGTTTATAAATATATATAGGAACCTATTTATGCCATTGCTTACAAAAATACGCATATCATTATTTTTCTACATATGGATTATGGGTGGAATATTGTTTATCAATATACATTGTAACCTATTTAACGAATTTCAGTTAACAAAATGCATATAATTATTTTTTTACATGGGGATTATGGATGGAATATTGTTAATAAATTTACATAGCAACATATTAAACCTATTTCTGATATTAATGTGCATATAATTATACTGGTATATGGGGATTATGGTTTGAATATTGTTTATAAATATACATAGGAACGTATTTAAGCCATTTCTGATAAGAATATGCATATAATTATTTTTCTACATGGGGATTATGGGTGGAATATTGTTTATACATTTACATAGGAACATATTAAACCATTTCTGATATGAATATGCATAACATTATTTTTCTACATGGGGATTATGGGTGGAATATTGTTTATAAATATACATAGTAACCTATTTAACCCATTTCTGATAAGTATATGCATGTCATTATTATTCAGTATGGGGATTATAGGTGGAATATTGTTCATAAATATACATAGGAACTGATTTAACCTGATAAGAATATGCACATAATTATTTCTCTACATGGGGATTATGGGTGGAATAATGTTTGTAAATATACATAGTAACCTATTTAACCCATTTCTCATAAGAATATGCATATAATTATTTTTCTACATGGGGATTATGGATGGAATATTGTTTTTAAACATACATAGGAATATATTTATCCAATTTCTTATAAAAATACGCATATAATTATTTTTCTACATATGGATTATGGGTGGAATATTG
The DNA here is from genome assembly GCF_042186555.1 of Aquarana catesbeiana. Classification (NCBI taxonomy): domain Eukaryota; kingdom Metazoa; phylum Chordata; class Amphibia; order Anura; family Ranidae; genus Aquarana; species Aquarana catesbeiana. The sequence goes on along the minus strand of NC_133325.1, from coordinate 531,821,143 downwards.
TTTATAAATATACATAGGAACGTATTTAAGCCATTTCTGATAAGATTATGCATATAATTTTTTTTCTATATGGGGTTATGGGTGGAATATTGTTTATAAATATACATAGGAACCTAATTAAAGCATTTCTGATAAGAATATGCATATAATTTGTTTTCTACATGGGGATTATTGGTGGAATATTGTTTATATACATACATAGGACCCTATTTAAGCAATTTCTGATAAGAATATGCATATAAGTATGTTTCTACACAGGGATTATGGGTGAAATATTGTTTATAAATATACATAGGAACCTAATTAAAGCATTTCTGATAAAATATGCATATAATATTTTTTCTGCATGGGGATTATAGTGGGAAATTGTTAAAAAAATATACATAGGAACCTATTTAACCCATTTCTGATAAGAATATGCATATAATTATTTTTCTACATAGGGATTATGAATGGAATATTCATTCTAGTTAAACATAGGGATTATGAATGGAATATTCATTCTAGTTAAACATACAAAGGAATATTTTTAACCCATTTCTGATAAGAATACGAATATAATTATTTTTCTACATGGGGATTATGGGTGGAATATTGTTTATAAATATACATAGGCACATAGTTAACCCAATTTCTGATAAGAATATGTATATAAGTATTTTTCTATGGATTATGGGTGAAATAGTGTTTATTAATTTACATAGGAACATATTAAACATATTTCTGATATGAATATGCATAAAATAATTTTTCTACATTGGGATTATGGGTGGAATATTGTTTATAAATTTACATAGCAACATATTAAACCTATTTCTGATATGAATGTGCATATAATTATATCGGTATATGGGGATTATGGGTTGAATATTGTTTATAAATATACATAGGAACGTATTTAAGCCATTTCTGATAAGAATATGCATATAATTATTTTTCTACATGGGGATTATGGGTGGAATATTGTTTATACATTTACATAGGAACATATTAAACCTATTTCTGATATGAATATGCATAACATTATTTTTCTACATGGGGATTATGGGTGGAATATTGTTTATAAATATACATAGTAACCTATTTAACCCATTTCTGATAAGTATATGCATGTCATTATTATTCAGTATGGGGATTATAGGTGGAATATTGTTTATGAATATACATAGGAACTGATTTAACCTGATAAGAATATGCACATAATTATTTCTCTACATGGGGATTATGGGTGGAATAATGTTTGTAAATATACATAGTAACCTATTTAACCCATTTCTCATAAGAATATGCATATAATTATTTTTCTACATGGGGATTATGGATGGAATATTGTTTTTAAACATACATAGGAATAATATATTTATCCAATTTCTTATAAAAATACGCATATAATTATTTTTCTACATATGGATTAAGGGTGGAATATTGTTTATAAATATACATAGGAACGTATTTAAGCCATTTCTGATAAGATTATGCATATAATTTTTTTTCTATATGGGGTTATGGGTGGAATATTGTTTATAAATATACATAGGAACCTAATTAAAGCATTTCTGATAAGAATATGCATATAATTTTTTTTCTACATGGGGATTATTGGTGGAATATTGTTTATATACATACATAGGACCCTATTTAAGCAATTTCTGATAAGAATATGCATATAAGTATTTTTCTACACAGGGATTATGGGTGAAATATTGTTTATAAATATACATAGGAACCTAATTAAAGCATTTCTGATAAGAATATGCATATAATATTTTTTCTGCATGGGGATTATAGTGGGAAATTGTTTAAAAAATATACATAGGAACCTATTTAACCCATTTCTGATAAGAATATGCATATAATTATTTTTCAACATAGGGATTATGAATGGAATATTCATTCTAGTTAAACATAGGGATTATGAATGGAATATTCATTCTAGTTAAACATACAAAGGAATATATTTAACCCATTTCTGATAAGAATACGAATATCATTATTTTTCTACATGAGGATGATGGGTGGAATATTGTTTATAAATATAAATAGGCACATAGTTAACCCAATTTCTGATAAGAATATGTATATAAGTATTTTTCTAGGGATTATGGGTGAAATAGTGTTTATTAATTTACATAGGAACATATTAAACCTATTTCTGATATGAATATGCATAAAATTATTTTTCTACATGGGGATTATGGGTGGAATATTGTTTATAAATTTACATAGCAACATATTAAACCTATTTCTGATATGAATGTGCATATAATTATATTGGTATATGGGGATTATGGGTTGAATATTGTTTATAAATATACATAGGAACGTATTTAAGCCATTTCTGATAAGAATATGCATATAATTATTTTTCTACATGGGGATTATGGATGGAATATTGTTTATACATTTACATAGGAACATATTAAACCTATTTCTGATATGAATATGCATAACATTATTTTTCTACATGGGGATTATGGGTGGAATATTGTTTATAAATATACATAGTAACCTATTTAACCCATTTCTGATAAGTATATGCATATAATTATTTTTCAGTATGGGGATTATAGGTGGAATATTGTTTATAAATATTTAACCCATTTCTGATAAGAATACGAGTATAATTATTTTTCTACATGGGGATTATGGGTGGAATATTGTTTATAAATATACATAGGCACATAGTTAACCCAATTTCTGATAAGAATATGTATATAAGTATTTTTCTAGGGATTATGGGTGAAATAGTGTTTATTAATTTACATAGGAACATATTAAACATATTTCTGTTATGAATATGCATAAAATTATTTTTCTACATGGGGATTATGGGTGGAATATTGTTTATAAATATACATAGGACGCTATTTAACCCATTTTTGATACAAATATGCATATAATTATTTTTCTACATAGGGATTATTGGTGGAATACTGTTTTTAAATATACATAGTAACCTATTAAACCCATTTCTCATAAGAATATGCATATAACTATTTTTTTACATGGGGATTATGAATGGAATATTGTAGTTAAACATACATAGGAATATATTTAACCAATTTCTGATAAGAATATGCATATAAGTATTTTTCTACGTAGGGATGATGGGTGAAATATTGTTTATAAATATACATAGGACCTATTTAACCAATTTTCTATTAAGAATATGCATATAATTATTTTTCTACATGGGGATTATAGTTAGAATATTGTTTATAAATATATATAGGAACCTATTTATGCCATTGCTTACAAAAATACGCATATCATTATTTTTCTACATATGGATTATGGGTGGAATATTGTTTATCAATATACATTGTAACCTATTTAACCCATTTCTGTTAACAATATGCATATAATTATTTTTATACATGGGGATTATGGATGGAATATTGTTTATAAATTTACATAGCAACATATTAAACCTATTTCTGATATGAATGTGCATCTAATCATATTGCTATATGTGGATTATGGGTTGAATATTGTTTATAAATATACATAGGAACGCGTTTAAGCCATTTCTGATAAGAATATGCATATAATTATTTTTCTACATGGGGATTATGGGTGGAATATTTTTGATACATTTACATAGGAACATATTAAACCTATTTCTGATATGAATATGCATAACATTATTTTTCTACATGGGGATTATGGGTGGAATATTGTTTATAAATATACATAGTAACCTATTTAACCCATTTCTCATAAGAATATGCATATAATTATTTTTCTACATGGGGATTATGGATGGAATATTGTTGTTAAACATACATAGGAATATATTTATCCCATTTATCCCATTTCTTATAAAAATACACATATAATTATTTTTCTACATTTGGATTATGGGTGGAATATTGTTTATAAATATACATAGGAACCTAATTAAAGAATTTCTGATAAGAATATGCATATAATTTATTTCTACATGGGGATTATTGGTGGAATATTGTTTATATACATACATAGGACCCTATTTAACCAATTTGTGATAAGAATATGCATATAAGTATTTTTCTACATAGGGATTATGGGTGAAATATTGTTTATAAATATACATAGGAACCTAATTAGGAATATATTAAACCCATTTCTGATAAGAATATGAATATAATTATTTTTCTACATGTGGATTGTTTGTGGAATATTGTTTATAAATATACATAGGAACGTATTTAAGCCATTTCTGATAAGAATATGCATATAATTATATTTCTACATGGGGATTATGGGTGGAATATTGTTTATACATTTACATAGGAACATATTAAACCTATTTCTGATATGAATATGCATAACATTATTTTTCTACATGGGGATTATGGGTGGAATATTGTTTATAAATATACATAGTAACCTATTTAACCCATTTCTGATAAGTATATGCATATAATTATTTTTCAGTATGGGGATTATAGGTGGAATATTGTTTATAAATATACATAGGAACTGATTTAACCCATTTCTGGTAAGAACATGCATATAATTATTTTCTACATAGGGATTAATGGCGGAATACTGTTTTTAAATATACATAGTAACTTTTTAACCCATTTCTCACAAGAATATACATATAATTATTTTTCTACATGGGGATTATGGATGGAATATTGTTTCTTAAACATACATAGGAATATATTTATCCAATTTCTTATAAAAATACACATATAATTATTTTGCTACATATGGATTATGGGTGGAATATTGTTTATAAATATACATAGGAACGTATTTAAGCCATTTCTGATAAGAATATGCATATAATTATTTTTCTACATGGGGATTATGGGTGGAATATTGTTTATACATTTACATAGGAACATATTAAACCTATTTCTGATATGAATATGCATAACATTATTTTTCTACATGGGGATTATGGGTGGAATATTGTTTATAAATATACATAGTAACCTAATTAACCCATTTCTGATAAGAATATGCACACAATTATTTCTCTACATGGGGATTATGGGTGGAATAATGTTTGTAAATATACACTGTAACCTATTTAACCCATTTCTCATAAGAATATCCATATAATTATTTTTCTACATGGGGATTATGGATGGAATATTGTTTTTAAACATACATAGGAATATATTTATCCAATTTCTTATAAAAATACGCATATAATTATTTTTCTACATATGGATTATGGGTGGAATATTGTTTATAAATATACATAGGAACGTATTTAAGCCATTTCTGATAAGATTATGCATATCATTTTTTTTCTATATGGGGTAATGGGTGGAATATTGTTTATAAATATACATAGGAACCTAATTAAAGCATTTCTGATAAGAGTATGCATATAATTTTTTTTCTACATGGGGATTATTGGTGGAATATTGTTTATATACATACATAGGACCCTATTTAAGCAATTTCTGATAAGAATATGCATATAAGTATTTTTCTACACAGGGATTATGGGTGAAATATTGTTTATAAATATACATAGGAACCTAATTAAAGCATTTCTGATAAGAATATGCATATAATATTTTTTCTGCATGGGGATTATAGTGGGAAATTGTTTAAAAAATATACATAGGAACCTATTTAACCCATTTCTGATAAGAATATGCATATAATTATTCTTCTACATAGGGATTATGAATGGAATATTCATTCTAGTTAAACATAGGGATTATGAATGGAATATTCATTCTAGTTAAACATACAAATTAATATATTTAACCCATTTCTGATAAGAATACGAATATAATTATTTTTCTACATGAGGATTATGGGTGGAATATTGTTTATAAATATAAATAGGCACATAGTTAACCCAATTTCTGATAAGAATATGTATATAAGTATTTTTCTAGGGATTATGGGTGAAATAGTGTTTATTAATTTACATAGGAATATATTAAACCTATTTCTGATATGAATATGCATAAAATTATTTTTCTACATGGGGATTATGGGTGGAATATTGTTTATAAATTTACATAGCAACATATTAAACCTATTTCTGATATGAATGTTCATATAATTATATTGGTATATGGGGATTATGGGTTGAATATTGTTTATAAATATACATAGGAACGTATTTAAGCCATTTCTGATAAGAATATGCATATAATTATTTTTCTACATGGGGATTATGGATGGAATATTGTTTAGACATTTACATAGGAACATATTAAACCTATTTCTGATATGAATATGCATAACATTATTTTTCTACATGGGGATTATGGGTGGAATATTGTTTATAAATATACATAGTAACCTATTTAACCCATTTCTGATAAGTATATGCATGTCATTATTATTCAGTATGGGGATTATAGGTGGAATATTGTTTATAAATATACATAGGAACTGATTTAACCTGATAAGAATATGCACATAATTATTTCTCTACAGGGGGATTATGGGTGGAATAATGTTTGTAAATATACATAGTAACCTATTTAACCCATTTCTCATAAGAATATGCATATAATTATTTTTCTACATGGGGATTATGGATGGAATATTGTTTTTAAACATACATAGGAATATATTTATCCAATTTCTTATAAAAATACGCATATAATTATTTTTCTACATATGGATTATGGGTGGAATATTGTTTATAAATATACATAGGAACGTATTTAAGCCATTTCTGATTAGATTATGCATATCATTTTTTTTTCTATATGGGGTTATGGGTGGAATATTGTTTATAAATATACATAGGAACCTAATTAAAGCATTTCTGATAAGAATATGCATATATTTTTTTTTCTACATGGGGATTATTGGTGGAATATTGTTTATATACATACATAGGACCCTATTTAACCAATTTCTGATAAGAATATGCATATAAGTATTTTTCTACACAGGGATTATGGGTGAAATATTGTTTATAAATATACATAGGAACCTAATTAAAGCATTTCTGATAAGAATATGCATATAATATTTTTTCTGCATGGGGATTATAGTGGGAAATTGTTTAAAAAATATACATAGGAACCTATTTAACCCATTTCTGATAAGAATATGCATATAATTATTTTTCTACATAGGGATTATGAATGGAATATTCATCCTAGTTAAACATAGGGATTATGAATGGAATATTCATTCTAGTTAAACATACAAAGGAATATATTTAACCCATTTCTGATAAGAATACGAGTATAATTATTTTTCTACATGGGGATTATGGGTGGAATATTGTTTATAAATATACATAGGCACATAGTTAACCCAATTTCTGATAAGAATATGTATATAAGTATTTTTCTAGGGATTATGGGTGAAATAGTGTTTATTAATTTACATAGGAACATATTAAACATATTTCTGTTATGAATATGCATAAAATTATTTTTCTACATGGGGATTATGGGTGGAATATTGTTTATAAATATACATAGGACGCTATTTAACCCATTTTTGATACAAATATGCATATAATTATTTTTCTACATAGGGATTATTGGTGGAATACTGTTTTTAAATATACATAGTAACCTATTAAACCCATTTCTCATAAGAATATGCATATAACTATTTTTTACATGGGGATTATGAATGAATATTGTAGTTAAACATACATAGGAATATATTTAACCAATTTCTGATAAGAATATGCATATAAGTATTTTTCTACGTAGGGATGATGGGTGAAATATTGTTTATAAATATACATAGGGACCTATTTAGCCCATTTCTGATAAGAATATGCATATCATTATTTTTCTACATGGGGATTATGGGTTCAATATTATTTATAAATATACATAGGACCTATTTAACCAATTTTCTATTAAGAATATGGATATAATTATTTTTCTACATGGGATTATAGTTAGAATATTGTTTATAAATATATATAGGAACCTATTTATGCCATTGCTTACAAAAATACGCATATCATTATTTTTCTACATATGGATTATGGGTGGAATATTGTTTATCAATATACATTGTAACCTATTTAACCCATTTCTGTTAACAATATGCATATAATTATTTTTATACATGGGGATTATGGATGGAATATTGTTTATAAATTTACATAGCAACATATTAAACCTATTTCTGATATGAATGTGCATCTAATCATATTGCTATATGTGGATTATGGGTTGAATATTGTTTATAAATATACATAGGAACGCGTTTAAGCCATTTCTGATAAGAATATGCATATAATTATTTTTCTACATGGGGATTATGGGTGGAATATTTTTGATACATTTACATAGGAACATATTAAACCTATTTCTGATATGAATATGCATAACATTATTTTTCTACATGGGGATTATGGGTGGAATATTGTTTATAAATATACATAGTAACCTATTTAACCCATTTCTCATAAGAATATGCATATAATTATTTTTCTACATGGGGATTATGGATGGAATATTGTTGTTAAACATACATAGGAATATATTTATCCCATTTATCCCATTTCTTATAAAAATACACATATAATTATTTTTCTACATTTGGATTATGGGTGGAATATTGTTTATAAATATACATAGGAACCTAATTAAAGAATTTCTGATAAGAATATGCATATAATTTATTTCTACATGGGGATTATTGGTGGAATATTGTTTATATACATACATAGGACCCTATTTAACCAATTTGTGATAAGAATATGCATAGAAGTATTTTTCTACATAGGGATTATGGGTGAAATATTGTTTATAAATATACATAGGAACCTAATTAGGAATATATTAAACCCATTTCTGATAAGAATATGAATATAATTATTTTTCTACATGTGGATTGTTTGTGGAATATTGTTTATAAATATACATAGGAACGTATTTAAGCCATTTCTGATAAGAATATGCATATAATTATATTTCTACATGGGGATTATGGGTGGAATATTGTTTATACATTTACATAGGAACATATTAAACCTATTTCTGATATGAATATGCATAACATTATTTTTCTACATGGGGATTATGGGTGGAATATTGTTGATAAATATACATAGTAACCTATTTAACCCATTTCTGATAAGTATATGCATATAATTATTTTTCAGTATGGGGATTATAGGTGGAATATTGTTTATAAATATACATAGGAACTGATTTAACCCATTTCTGGTAAGAACATGCATATAATTATTTTCTACATAGGGATTAATGGCGGAATACTGTTTTTAAATATACATAGTAACTTTTTAACCCATTTCTCATAAGAATATACATATAATTCTTTTTCTACATGGGGATTATGGATGGAATATTGTTTCTTAAACATACATAGGAATATATTTATCCAATTTCTTATAAAAATACACATATAATTATTTTGCTACATATGGATTATGGGTGGAATATTGCTTATAAATATACATAGGAACGTATTTAAGCCATTTCTGATAAGAATATGCATATAATTATTTTTCTACATGGGGATTATGGGTGGAATATTGTTTATACATTTACATAGGAACATATTAAACCTATTTCTGATATGAATATGCATAACATTATTTTTCTACATGGGGATTATGGATGGAATATTGTTTATAAATATACATAGTAACCTTTTTAACCCATTTCTGATAAGAATATGCACACAATTATTTCTCTACATGGGGATTATGGGTGGAATAATGTTTGTAAATATACATAGTAACCTATTTAACCCATTTCTCATAAGAATATGCATATAATTATTTTTCTACATGGGGATTATGGATGGAATATTGTTTTTAAACATACATAGGAATATATTTATCCAATTTCTTATAAAAATACGCATATAATTATTTTTCTACATATGGATCATGGGTGGAATATTGTTTATAAATATACATAGGAACGTATTTAAGCCATTTCTGATAAGATTATGCATATAATTTCTTTTCTATATGGGGTTATGGGTGGAATATTGTTTATAAATATACATAGGAACCTAATTAAAGCCTTTCTGATAAGAATATGCATATAATTTTTTTTCTACATGGGGATTATTGGTGGAATATTGTTTATATACATACATAGGACCCTATTTAAGCAATTTCTGATAAGAATATGCATATAAGTATTTTTCTACACAGGGATTATGGGTGAAATATTGTTTATAAATATACATAGGAACCTAATTAAAGCATTTCTGATAAGAATATGCATATAATATTTTTTCTGCATGGGGATTATAGTGGGAAATTGTTTAAAAAATATACATAGGAACCTATTTAACCCATTTCTGATAAGAATATGCATATAATTATTTTTCTACATAGGGATTATGAATGGAATATTCATTCTAGTTAAACATAGGGATTATGAATGGAATATTCATTCTAGTTAAACATACAAAGGAATATATTTAACCCATTTCTGATAAGAATACAAGTATAATTATTTTTCTACATGGGGATTATGGGTGGAATATTGTTTATAAATATACATAGGCACATAGTTCACCCAATTTCTGATAAGAATATGTATATAAGTATTTTTTCTAGGGATTATGGGTGAAATAGTGTTTATTAATTTACATAGGAACATATTAAACATATTTCTGATATGAATATGCATAAATTTATTTTTCTACATGGGGATTATGGGTGGAATATTGTTTATAAATATACATAGGATGCTATTTAACCCATTTCTGATACGAATATGCATATAATTATTTTTCTACATAGGGATTATTGGTGGAATACTGTTTTTAAATATACATAGTAACCTATTTAACCCAGTTCTCATAAGAATATGCATATAACTATTTTTTTACATGGGGATTATGAATGGGATATTGTAGTTAAACATACATAGGAATATATTTAACCAATTTCTGATAAGAATATGCATATAAGTATTTTTCTACGTACGGATGATGGTTGAAATATTGTTTATAAATATACATAGGGCCCTTTTTAGCCCATTTCTGATAAGAATATGCATATCATTATTTTTCTACATGGGGATTATGGGTTCAATATTATTTATAAATATACATAGGACCTATTTAACCAATTTTCTATTAAGAATATGCATATAATTATTTTTCTACATGGGGATTATAGTTAGAATATTGTTTATAAATATATATAGGAACCTATTTATGCCATTGCTTACAAAAATACGCATATCATTATTTTTCTACATATGGATTATGGGTGGAATATTGTTTATCAATATACATTGTAACCTATTTAACCCATTTCAGTTAACAAAATGCATATAATTATTTTTTTACATGGGGATTATGGATGGAATATTGTTAATAAATTTACATAGCAACATATTAAACCTATTTCTGATATTAATGTGCATATAATTATACTGGTATATGGGGATTATGGTTTGAATATTGTTTATAAATATACATAGGAACGTATTTAAGCCATTTCTGATAAGAATATGCATATAATTATTTTTCTACATGGGGATTATGGGTGGAATATTGTTTATACATTTACATAGGAACATATTAAACCATTTCTGATATGAATATGCATAACATTATTTTTCTACATGGGGATTATGGGTGGAATATTGTTTATAAATATACATAGTAACCTATTTAACCCATTTCTGATAAGTATATGCATGTCATTATTATTCAGTATGGGGATTATAGGTGGAATATTGTTCATAAATATACATAGGAACCGATTTAACCTGATAAGAATATGCACATAATTATTTCTCTACATGGGGATTATGGGTGGAATAATGTTTGTAAATATACATAGTAACCTATTTAACCCATTTCTCATAAGAATATGCATATAATTATTTTTCTACATGGGGATTATGGATGGAATATTGTTTTTAAACATACATAGGAATATATTTATCCAATTTCTTATAAAAATACGCATATAATTATTTTTCTACATATGGATTATGGGTGGAATATTGTTTATAAATATACATAGGAACGTATTTAAGCCATTTCTGATAAGATTATGCATATAATTTTTTTTCTATATGGGGTTATGGGTGGAATATTGTTTATAAATATACATAGGAAACTAATTAAAGCATTTCTGATAAGAATATGCATATAATTTGTTTTCTACATGGGGATTATTGGTGGAATATTGTTTATATACATACATAGGACCCTATTTAAGCAATTTCTGATAAGAATATGCATATAAGTATGTTTCTACACAGGGATTATGGGTGAAATATTGTTTATAAATATACATAGGAACCTAATTAAAGCATTTCTGATAAAATATGCATATAATATTTTTTCTGCATGGGGATTATAGTGGGAAATTGTTAAAAAAATATACATAGGAACCTATTTAACCCATTTCTGATAAGAATATGCATATAATTATTTTTCTACATAGGGATTATGAATGGAATATTCATTCTAGTTAAACATAGGGATTATGAATGGAATATTCATTCTAGTTAAACATACAAAGGAATATTTTTAACCCATTTCTGATAAGAATACGAATATAATTATTTTTCTACATGGGGATTATGGGTGGAATATTGTTTATAAATATACATAGGCACATAGTTAACCCAATTTCTGATAAGAATATGTATATAAGTATTTTTCTATGGATTATGGGTGAAATAGTGTTTATTAATTTACATAGGAACATATTAAACATATTTCTGATATGAATATGCATAAAATTATTTTTCTACATTGGGATTATGGGTGGAATATTGTTTATAAATTTACATAGCAACATATTAAACCTATTTCTGATATGAATGTGCATATAATTATATCGGTATATGGGGATTATGGGTTGAATATTGTTTATAAATATACATAGGAACGTATTTAAGCCATTTCTGATAAGAATATGCATATAATTATTTTTCTACATGGGGATTATGGGTGGAATATTGTTTATACATTTACATAGGAACATATTAAACCTATTTCTGATATGAATATGCATAACATTATTTTTCTACATGGGGATTATGGGTGGAATATTGTTTATAAATATACATAGTAACCTATTTAACCCATTTCTGATAAGTATATGCATGTCATTATTATTCAGTATGGGGATTATAGGTGGAATATTGTTTATGAATATACATAGGAACTGATTTAACCTGATAAGAATATGCACATAATTATTTCTCTACATGGGGATTATGGGTGGAATAATGTTTGTAAATATACATAGTAACCTATTTAACCCATTTCTCATAAGAATATGCATATAATTATTTTTCTACATGGGGATTATGGATGGAATATTGTTTTTAAACATACATAGGAATAATATATTTATCCAATTTCTTATAAAAATACGCATATAATTATTTTTCTACATATGGATTAAGGGTGGAATATTGTTTATAAATATACATAGGAACGTATTTAAGCCATTTCTGATAAGATTATGCATATAATTTTTTTTCTATATGGGGTTATGGGTGGAATATTGTTTATAAATATACATAGGAACCTAATTAAAGCATTTCTGATAAGAATATGCATATAATTTTTTTTCTACATGGGGATTATTGGTGGAATATTGTTTATATACATACATAGGACCCTATTTAAGCAATTTCTGATAAGAATATGCATATAAGTATTTTTCTACACAGGGATTATGGGTGAAATATTGTTTATAAATATACATAGGAACCTAATTAAAGCATTTCTGATAAGAATATGCATATAATATTTTTTCTGCATGGGGATTATAGTGGGAAATTGTTTAAAAAATATACATAGGAACCTATTTAACCCATTTCTGATAAGAATATGCATATAATTATTCTTCTACATAGGGATTATGAATGGAATATTCATTCTAGTTAAACATAGGGATTATGAATGGAATATTCATTCTAGTTAAACATACAAAGGAATATATTTAACCCATTTCTGATAAGAATACGAATATCATTATTTTTCTACATGAGGATGATGGGTGGAATATTGTTTATAAATATAAATAGGCACATAGTTAACCCAATTTCTGATAAGAATATGTATATAAGTATTTTTCTAGGGATTATGGGTGAAATAGTGTTTATTAATTTACATAGGAACATATTAAACCTATTTCTGATATGAATATGCATAAAATTATTTTTCTACATGGGGATTATGGGTGGAATATTGTTTATAAATTTACATAGCAACATATTAAACCTATTTCTGATATGAATGTGCATATAATTATATTGGTATAAGGGGATTATGGGTTGAATATTGTTTATAAATATACATAGGAACGTATTTAATTCATTTCTGATAAGAATATGCATATAATTATTTTTCTACATGGGGATTATGGATGGAATATTGTTTATACATTTACATAGGAACATATTAAACCTATTTCTGATATGAATATGCATAACATTATTTTTCTACATGGGGATTATGGGTGGAATATTGTTTATAAATATACATAGTAACCTATTTAACCCATTTCTGATAAGTATATGCATTTCATTATTATTCAGTATGGGGATTATAGGTGGAATATTGTTTATAAATATACATAGGAACTGATTTAACCTGATAAGAATATGCACATAATTATTTCTCTACAGGGGGATTATGGGTGGAATAATGTTTGTAAATATACATATTAACCTATTTAACCCATTTCTCATAAGAATATGCATATAATTATTTTTCTACATGGGGATTATGGATGGAATATTGTTTTTAAACATACATAGGAATATATTTATCCAATTTCTTATAAAAATACGCATATAATTATTTTTCTACATATGGATTATGGGTGGAATATTGTTTATAAATATACATAGGAACGTATTTAAGCCATTTCTGATTAGATTATGCATATCATTTTTTTTTCTATATGGGGTTATGGGTGGAATATTGTTTATAAATATACATAGGAACCTAATTAAAGCATTTCTGATAAGAATATGCATATATTTTTTTTTCTACATGGGGATTATTGGTGGAATATTGTTTATATACATACATAGGACCCTATTTAACCAATTTCTGATAAGAATATGCATATAAGTATTTTTCTACACAGGGATTATGGGTGAAATATTGTTTATAAATATACATAGGAACCTAATTAAAGCATTTCTGATAAGAATATGCATATAATATTTTTTCTGCATGGGGATTATAGTGGGAAATTGTTTAAAAAATATACATAGGAACCTATTTAACCCATTTCTGATAAGAATATGCATATAATTATTTTTCTACATAGGGATTATGAATGGAATATTCATTCTAGTTAAACATAGGGATTATGAATGGAATATTCATTCTAGTTAAACATACAAAGGAATATATTTAACCCATTTCTGATAAGAATACGAGTATAATTATTTTTCTACATGGGGATTATGGGTGGAATATTGTTTATAAATATACATAGGCACATAGTTAACCCAATTTCTGATAAGAATATGTATATAAGTATTTTTCTAGGGATTATGGGTGAAATAGTGTTTATTAATTTACATAGGAACATATTAAACATATTTCTGTTATGAATATGCATAAAATTATTTTTCTACATGGGGATTATGGGTGGAATATTGTTTATAAATATACATAGGACGCTATTTAACCCATTTTTGATACAAATATGCATATAATTATTTTTCTACATAGGGATTATTGGTGGAATACTGTTTTTAAATATACATAGTAACCTATTAAACCCATTTCTCATAAGAATATGCATATAACTATTTTTTTACATGGGGATTATGAATGGAATATTGTAGTTAAACATACATAGGAATATATTTAACCAATTTCTGATAAGAATATGCATATAAGTATTTTTCTACGTAGGGATGATGGGTGAAATATTGTTTATAAATATACATAGGGACCTATTTAGCCCATTTCTGATAAGAATATGCATATCATTATTTTTCTACATGGGGATTATGGGTTCAATATTATTTATAAATATACATAGGACCTATTTAACCAATTTTCTATTAAGAATATGCATATAATTATTTTTCTACTTGGGGATTATAGTTAGAATATTGTTTATAAATATATATAGGAACCTATTTATGCCATTGCTTACAAAAATACGCATATCATTATTTTTCTACATATGGATTATGGGTGGAATATTGTTTATCAATATACATTGTAACCTATTTAACCCATTTCTGTTAACAATATGCATATAATTATTTTTATACATGGGGATTATGGATGGAATATTGTTTATAAATTTACATAGCAACATATTAAACCTATTTCTGATATGAATGTGCATCTAATCATATTGCTATATGTGGATTATGGGTTGAATATTGTTTATAAATATACATAGGAACGCGTTTAAGCCATTTCTGATAAGAATATGCATATAATTATTTTTCTACATGGGGATTATGGGTGGAATATTTTTGATACATTTACATAGGAACATATTAAACCTATTTCTGATATGAATATGCATAACATTATTTTTCTACATGGGGATTATGGGTGGAATATTGTTTATAAATATACATAGTAACCTATTTAACCCATTTCTCATAAGAATATGCATATAATTATTTTTCTACATGGGGATTATGGATGGAATATTGTTGTTAAACATACATAGGAATATATTTATCCCATTTATCCCATTTCTTATAAAAATACACATATAATTATTTTTCTACATTTGGATTATGGGTGGAATATTGTTTATAAATATACATAGGAACCTAATTAAAGAATTTCTGATAAGAATATGCATATAATTTATTTCTACATGGGGATTATTGGTGGAATATTGTTTATATACATACATAGGACCCTATTTAACCAATTTGTGATAAGAATATGCATATAAGTATTTT
Organism: Aquarana catesbeiana; assembly: GCF_042186555.1. NCBI lineage: Eukaryota > Metazoa > Chordata > Amphibia > Anura > Ranidae > Aquarana > Aquarana catesbeiana. Next base: position 531,804,320 of record NC_133325.1, on the reverse strand, counting down.
TCTACATAGGGATTATGGGTGAAATATTGTTTATAAATATACATAGGAACCTAATTAGGAATATATTAAACCCATTTCTGATAAGAATATGAATATAATTATTTTTCTACATGTGGATTGTTTGTGGAATATTGTTTATAAATATACATAGGAACGTATTTAAGCCATTTCTGATAAGAATATGCATATAATTATATTTCTACATGGGGATTATGGGTGGAATATTGTTTATACATTTACATAGGAACATATTAAACCTATTTCTGATATGAATATGCATAACATTATTTTTCTACATGGGGATTATGGGTGGAATATTGTTTATAAATATACATAGTAACCTATTTAACCCATTTCTGATAAGTATATGCATATAATTATTTTTCAGTATGGGGATTATAGGTGGAATATTGTTTATAAATATACATAGGAACTGATTTAACCCATTTCTGGTAAGAACATGCATATAATTATTTTCTACATAGGGATTAATGGCGGAATACTGTTTTTAAATATACATAGTAACTTTTTAACCCATTTCTCACAAGAATATACATATAATTATTTTTCTACATGGGGATTATGGATGGAATATTGTTTCTTAAACATACATAGGAATATATTTATCCAATTTCTTATAAAAATACACATATAATTATTTTGCTACATATGGATTATGGGTGGAATATTGTTTATAAATATACATAGGAACGTATTTAAGACATTTCTGATAAGAATATGCATATAATTATTTTTCTACATGGGGATTATGGGTGGAATATTGTTTATACATTTACATAGGAACATATTAAACCTATTTCTGATATGAATATGCATAACATTATTTTTCTACATGGGGATTATGGGTGTAATATTGTTTATAAATATACATAGGAACCTAATTAAAGCATTTCTGATAAGAGTATGCATATAATTTTTTTTCTACATGGGGATTATTGGTGGAATATTGTTTATATACTTACATAGGACCCTATTTAAGCAATTTCTGATAAGAATATGCATATAAGTATTTTTCTACACAGGGATTATGGGTGAAATATTGTTTATAAATATACATAGGAACCTAATTAAAGCATTTCTGATAAGAATATGCATATAATATTTTTTCTGCATGGGGATTATAGTGGGAAATTGTTTAAAAAATATACATAGGAACCTATTTAACCCATTTCTGATAAGAATATGCATATAATTATTCTTCTACATAGGGATTATGAATGGAATATTCATTCTAGTTAAACATAGGGATTATGAATGGAATATTCATTCTAGTTAAACATACAAAGGAATATATTTAACCCATTTCTGATAAGAATACGAATATAATTATTTTTCTACATGAGGATTATGGGTGGAATATTGTTTATAAATATAAATAGGCACATAGTTAACCCAATTTCTGATAAGAATATGTATATAAGTATTTTTCTAGGGATTATGGGTGAAATAGTGTTTATTAATTTACATAGGAACATATTAAACCTATTTCTGATATGAATATGCATAAAATTATTTTTCTACATGGGGATTATGGGTGGAATATTGTTTATAAATTTACATAGCAACATATTAAACCTATTTCTGATATGAATGTGCATATAATTATATTGGTATATGGGGATTATGGGTTGAATATTGTTTATAAATATACATAGGAACGTATTTAAGCCATTTCTGATAAGAATATGCATATAATTATTTTTCTACATGGGGATTATAGATGGAATATTGTTTATACATTTACATAGGAACATATTAAACCTATTTCTGATATGAATATGCATAACATTATTTTTCTACATGGGGATTATGGGTGGAATATTGTTTATAAATATACATAGTAACCTATTTAAACCATTTCTGATAAGTATATGCATGTCATTATTATTCAGTATGGGGATTATAGGTGGAATATTGTTTATAAATATACATAGGAACTGATTTAACCTGATAAGAATATGCACATAGTTATTTCTCTACATGGGGATTATGGGTGGAATAATGTTTGTAAATATACATAGTAACCTATTTAACCCATTTCTCATAAGAATATGCATATAATTATTTTTCTACATGGGGATTATGGATGGAATATTGTTTTTAAACATACATAGGAATATATTTATCCAATTTCTTATAAAAATACGCATATAATTATTTTTCTACATATGGATTATGGGTGGAATATTGTTTATAAATATACATAGGAACGTATTTAAGCCATTTCTGATAAGATTATGCATATCATTTTTTTTCTATATGGGGTAATGGGTGGAATATTGTTTATAAATATACATAGGAACCTAATTAAAGCATTTCTGATAAGAGTATGCATATAATTTTTTTTCTACATGGGGATTATTGGTGGAATATTGTTTATATACATACATAGGACCCTATTTAAGCAATTTCTGATAAGAATATGCATATAAGTATTTTTCTACACAGGGATTATGGGTGAAATATTGTTTATAAATATACATAGGAACCTAATTAAAGCATTTCTGATAAGAATATGCATATAATATTTTTTCTGCATGGGGATTATAGTGGGAAATTGTTTAAAAAATATACATAGGAACCTATTTAACCCATTTCTGATAAGAATATGCATATAATTATTTTTCTACATAGGGATTATGAATGGAATATTCATTCTAGTTAAACATAGGGATTATGAATGGAATATTCATTCTAGTTAAACATACAAAGGAATATATTTAACCCATTTCTGATAAGAATACAAGTATAATTATTTTTCTACATGGGGATTATGGGTGGAATATTGTTTATAAATATACATAGGCACATAGTTAACCCAATTTCTGATAAGAATATGTATATAAGTATTTTTCTAGGGATTATGGGTGAAATAGTGTTTATTAATTTACATAGGAACATATTAAACATATTTCTGTTATGAATATGCATAAAATTATTTTTCTACATGGGGATTATGGGTGGAATATTGTTTATAAATATACATAGGAACGTATTTAAGCCATTTCTGATAAGATTATGCATATCATTTTTTTTCTATATGGGGTAATGGGTGGAATATTGTTTATAAATATACATAGGAACCTAATTAAAGCATTTCTGATAAGAGTATGCATATAATTTTTTTTCTACATGGGGATTATTGGTGGAATATTGTTTATATACATACATAGGACCCTATTTAAGCAATTTCTGATAAGAATATGCATATAAGTATTTTTCTACACAGGGATTATGGGTGAAATATTGTTTATAAATATACATAGGAACCTAATTAAAGCATTTCTGATAAGAATATGCATATAATATTTTTTCTGCATGGGGATTATAGTGGGAAATTGTTTAAAAAATATACATAGGAACCTATTTAACCCATTTCTGATAAGAATATGCATATAATTATTCTTCTACATAGGGATTATGAATGGAATATTCATTCTAGTTAAACATAGGGATTATGAATGGAATATTCATTCTAGTTAAACATACAAAGGAATATATTTAACCCATTTCTGATAAGAATACGAATATAATTATTTTTCTACATGAGGATTATGGGTGGAATATTGTTTATAAATATAAATAGGCACATAGTTAACCCAATTTCTGATAAGAATATGTATATAAGTATTTTTCTAGGGATTATGGGTGAAATAGTGTTTATTAATTTACATAGGAACATATTAAACCTATTTCTGATATGAATATGCATAAAATTATTTTTCTACATGGGGATTATGGGTGGAATATTGTTTATAAATTTACATAGCAACATATTAAACCTATTTCTGATATGAATGTGCATATAATTATATTGGTATATGGGGATTATGGGTTGAATATTGTTTATAAATATACATAGGAACGTATTTAAGCCATTTCTGATAAGAATATGCATATAATTATTTTTCTACATGGGGATTATGGATGGAATATTGTTTATACATTTACATAGGAACATATTAAACCTATTTCTGATATGAATATGCATAACATTATTTTTCTACATGGGGATTATGGGTGGAATATTGTTTATAAATATACATAGTAACCTATTTAACCCATTTCTGATAAGTATATGCATGTCATTATTATTCAGTATGGGGATTATAGGTGGAATATTGTTTATAAATATACATAGGAACTGATTTAACCTGATAAGAATATGCACATAATTATTTCTCTACATGGGGATTATGGGTGGAATAATGTTTGTAAATATACATAGTAACCTATTTAACCCATTTCTCATAAGAATATGCATATAATTATTTTTCTACATGGGGATTATGGATGGAATATTGTTTTTAAACATACATAGGAATATATTTATCCAATTTCTTATAAAAATACGCATATAATTATTTTTCTACATATGGATTATGGGTGGAATATTGTTTATAAATATACATAGGAACGTATTTAAGCCATTTCTGATTAGATTATGCATATCATTTTTTTTTCTATATGGGGTTATGGGTGGAATATTGTTTATAAATATACATAGGAACCTAATTAAAGCATTTCTGATAAGAATATGCATATAATTTTTTTTCTACATGGGGATTATTGGTGGAATATTGTTTATATACATACATAGGACCCTATTTAACCAATTTCTGATAAGAATATGCATATAAGTATTTTTCTACACAGGGATTATGGGTGAAATATTGTTTATAAATATACATAGGAACCTAATTAAAGCATTTCTGATAAGAATATGCATATAATATTTTTTCTGCATGGGGATTATAGTGGGAAATTGTTTAAAAAATATACATAGGAACCTATTTAACCCATTTCTGATAAGAATATGCATATAATTATTTTTCTACATAGGGATTATGAATGGAATATTCATTCTAGTTAAACATAGGGATTATGAATGGAATATTCATTCTAGTTAAACATACAAAGGAATATATTTAACCCATTTCTGATAAGAATACGAGTATAATTATTTTTCTACATGGGGATTATGGGTGGAATATTGTTTATAAATATACATAGGCACATAGTTAACCCAATTTCTGATAAGAATATGTATATAAGTATTTTTCTAGGGATTATGGGTGAAATAGTGTTTATTAATTTACATAGGAACATATTAAACATATTTCTGTTATGAATATGCATAAAATTATTTTTCTACATGGGGATTATGGGTGGAATATTGTTTATAAATATACATAGGACGCTATTTAACCCATTTTTGATACAAATATGCATATAATTATTTTTCTACATAGGGATTATTGGTGGAATACTGTTTTTAAATATACATAGTAACCTATTAAACCCATTTCTCATAAGAATATGCATATAACTATTTTTTTACATGGGGATTATGAATGGAATATTGTAGTTAAACATACATAGGAATATATTTAACCAATTTCTGATAAGAATATGCATATAAGTATTTTTCTACGTAGGGATGATGGGTGAAATATTGTTTATAAATATACATAGGGACCTATTTAGCCCATTTCTGATAAGAATATGCATATCATTATTTTTCTACATGGGGATTATGGGTTCAATATTATTTATAAATATACATAGGACCTATTTAACCAATTTTCTATTAAGAATATGCATATAATTATTTTTCTACATGGGGATTATAGTTAGAATATTGTTTATAAATATATATAGGAACCTATTTATGCCATTGCTTACAAAAATACGCATATCATTATTTTTCTACATATGGATTATGGGTGGAATATTGTTTATCAATATACATTGTAACCTATTTAACCCATTTCTGTTAACAATATGCATATAATTATTTTTATACATGGGGATTATGGATGGAATATTGTTTATAAATTTACATAGCAACATATTAAACCTATTTCTGATATGAATGTGCATCTAATCATATTGCTATATGTGGATTATGGGTTGAATATTGTTTATAAATATACATAGGAACGCGTTTAAGCCATTTCTGATAAGAATATGCATATAATTATTTTTCTACATGGGGATTATGGGTGGAATATTTTTGATACATTTACATAGGAACATATTAAACCTATTTCTGATATGAATATGCATAACATTATTTTTCTACATGGGGATTATGGGTGGAATATTGTTTATAAATATACATAGTAACCTATTTAACCCATTTCTCATAAGAATATGCATATAATTATTTTTCTACATGGGGATTATGGATGGAATATTGTTGTTAAACATACATAGGAATATATTTATCCCATTTATCCCATTTCTTATAAAAATACACATATAATTATTTTTCTACATTTGGATTATGGGTGGAATATTGTTTATAAATATACATAGGAACCTAATTAAAGAATTTCTGATAAGAATATGCATATAATTTATTTCTACATGGGGATTATTGGTTGAATATTGTTTATATACATACATAGGACCCTATTTAACCAATTTGTGATAAGAATATGCATATAAGTATTTTTCTACATAGGGATTATGGGTGAAATATTGTTTATAAATATACATAGGAACCTAATTAGGAATATATTAAACCCATTTCTGATAAGAATATGAATATAATTATTTTTCTACATGTGGATTGTTTGTGGAATATTGTTTATAAATATACATAGGAACGTATTTAAGCCATTTCTGATAAGAATATGCATATAATTATATTTCTACATGGGGATTATGGGTGGAATATTGTTTATACATTTACATAGAAACATATTAAACCTATTTCTGATATGAATATGCATAACATTATTTTTCTACATGGGGATTATGGGTGGAATATTGTTTATAAATATACATAGTAACCTATTTAACCCATTTCTGATAAGTATATGCATATAATTATTTTTCAGTATGGGGAATATAGGTGGAATATTGTTATAAATATACATAGGAACTGATTTAACCCATTTCTGGTAAGAACATGCATATAATTATTTTCTACATAGGGATTAATGGCGGAATACTGTTTTTAAATATACATAGTAACTTTTTAACCCATTTCTCACAAGAATATACATATAATTATTTTTCTACATGGGGATTATGGATGGAATATTGTTTCTTAAACATACATAGGAATATATTTATCCAATTTCTTATAAAAATACACATATAATTATTTTGCTACATATGGATTATGGGTGGAATATTGTTTATAAATATACATAGGAACGTATTTAAGCCATTTCTGATAAGAATATGCATATAATTATTTTTCTACATGGGGATTATGGGTGGAATATTGTTTATACATTTACATAGGAACATATTAAACCTATTTCTGATATGAATATGCATAACATTATTTTTCTACATGGGGATTATGGGTGGAATATTGTTTATAAATATACATAGTAACCTAATTAACCCATTTCTGATAAGAATATGCACACAATTATTTCTCTACATGGGGATTATGGGTGGAATAATGTTTGTAAATATACACAGTAACCTATTTAACCCATTTCTCATAAGAATATGCATATAATTATTTTTCTACATGGGGATTATGGATGGAATATTGTTTTTAAACATACATAGGAATATATTTATCCAATTTCTTATAAAAATACGCATATAATTATTTTTCTACATATGGATTATGGGTGGAATATTGTTTATAAATATACATAGGAACGTATTTAAGCCATTTCTGATAAGATTATGCATATCATTTTTTTTCTATATGGGGTAATGGGTGGAATATTGTTTATAAATATACCTAGGAACCTAATTAAAGCATTTCTGATAAGAGTATGCATATAATTTTTTTTCTACATGGGGATTATTGGTGGAATATTGTTTATATACATACATAGGACCCTATTTAAGCAATTTCTGATAAGAATATGCATATAAGTATTTTTCTACACAGGGATTATGGGTGAAATATTGTTTATAAATATACATAGGAACCTAATTAAAGCATTTCTGATAAGAATATGCATATAATATTTTTTCTGCATGGGGATTATAGTGGGAAATTGTTTAAAAAATATACATAGGAACCTATTTAACCCATTTCTGATAAGAATATGCATATAATTATTCTTCTACATAGGGATTATGAATGGAATATTCAGTCTAGTTAAACATAGGGATTATGAATGGAATATTTATTCTAGTTAAACATACAAAGGAATATATTTAACCCATTTCTGATAAGTATACGAATATAATTATTTTTCTACATGAGGATTATGGGTGGAATATTGTTTATAAATATAAATAGGCACATAGTTAACCCAATTTCTGATAAGAATATGTATATAAGTATTTTTCTAGGGATTATGGGTGAAATAGTGTTTATTAATTTACATAGGAACATATTAAACCTATTTCTGATATGAATATGCATAAAATTATTTTTCTACATGGGGATTATGGGTGGAATATTGTTTATAAATTTACATAGCAACATATTAAACCTATTTCTGATATGAATGTGCATAGAATTATATTGGTATATGGGGATTATGGGTTGAATATTGTTTATAAATATACATAGGAACGTATTTAAGCCATTTCTGATAAGAATATGCATATAATTATTTTTCTACATGGGGATTATGGATGGAATATTGTTTATACATTTACATAGGAACATATTAAACCTATTTCTGATATGAATATGCATAACATTATTTTTCTACATGGGGATTATGGGTGGAATATTGTTTATAAATATACATAGTAACCTATTTAAACCATTTCTGATAAGTATATGCATGTCATTATTATTCAGTATGGGGATTATAGGTGGAATATTGTTTATAAATATACATAGGAACTGATTTAACCTGATAAGAATATGCACATAGTTATTTCTCTACATGGGGATTATGGGTGGAATAATGTTTGTAAATATACATTGTAACCTATTTAACCCATTTCTCATAAGAATATGCATATAATTATTTTTCTACATGGGGATTATGGATGGAATATTGTTTTTAAACATACATAGGAATATATTTATCCAATTTCTTATAAAAATACGCATATAATTATTTTTCTACATATGGATTATGGGTGGAATATTGTTTATAAATATACATAGGAACGTATTTAAGCCATTTCTGATTAGATTATGCATATCATTTTTTTTCTATATGGGGTTTATGGGTGGAATATTGTTTATAAATATACATAGGAACCTAATTAAAGCATTTCTGATAAGAATATGCATATAATTTTTTTTCTACATGGGGATTATTGGTGGAATATTGTTTATATACATACATAGGACCCTATTTAACCAATTTCTAATAAATGCATATAAGTATTTTTCTACACAGGGATTATGGGTGAAATATTGTTTATAAATATACATAGGAACCTAATTAAAGCATTTCTGATAAGAATATGCATATAATATTTTTTCTGCATGGGGATTATAGTGGGAAATTGTTTAAAAAATATACATAGGAACCTATTTAACCCATTTCTGATAAGAATATGCATATAATTATTTTTCTACATAGGGATTATGAATGGAATATTCATTCTAGTTAAACATAGGGATTATGAATGGAATATTCATTCTAGTTAAACATACAAAGGAATATATTTAACCCATTTCTGATAAGAATACGAGTATAATTATTTTTCTACATGGGGATTATGGGTGGAATATTGTTTATAAATATACATAGGCACATAGTTAACCCAATTTCTGATAAGAATATGTATATAAGTATTTTTCTATGGATTATGGGTGAAATAGTGTTTATTAATTTACATAGGAACATATTAAACATATTTCTGTTATGAATATGCATACAATTATTTTTCTACATGGGGATTATGGGTGTAATATTGTTTATAAATATACATAGGACGCTATTTAACCCATTTTTGATACAAATATGCATATAATTATTTTTCTACATAGGGATTATTGGTGGAATACTGTTTTTAAATATACATAGTAACCTATTAAACCCATTTCTCATAAGAATATGCATATAACTATTTTTTTACATGGGGATTATGAATGGAATATTGTAGTTAAACATACATAGGAATATATTTAACCAATTTCTGATAAGAATATGCATATAAGTATTTTTCTACGTAGGGATGATGGGTGAAATATTGTTTATAAATATACATAGGGACCTATTTAGCCCATTTCTGATAAGAATATGCATATCATTATTTTTCTACATGGGGATTATGGGTTCAATATTATTTATAAATATACATAGGACCTATTTAACCAATTTTCTATTAAGAATATGCATATAATTATTTTTCTACATGGGGATTATAGTTAGAATATTGTTTATAAATATATATAGGAACCTATTTATGCCATTGCTTACAAAAATACGCATATCATTATTTTTCTACATATGGATTATGGGTGGAATATTGTTTATCAATATACATTGTAACCTATTTAACCCATTTCTGTTAACAATATGCATATAATTATTTTTATACATGGGGATTATGGATGGAATATTGTTTATAAATTTACATAGCAACATATTAAACCTATTTCTGATATGAATGTGCATCTAATCATATTGCTATATGTGGATTATGGGTTGAATATTGTTTATAAATATACATAGGAACGCGTTTAAGCCATTTCTGATAAGAATATGCATATAATTATTTTTCTACATGGGGATTATGGGTGGAATATTTTTGATACATTTACATAGGAACATATTAAACCTATTTCTGATATGAATATGCATAACATTATTTTTCTACATGGGGATTATGGGTGGAATATTGTTTATAAATATACATAGTAACCTATTTAACCCATTTCTCATAAGAATATGCATATAATTATTTTTCTACATGGGGATTATGGATGGAATATTGTTGTTAAACATACATAGGAATATATTTATCCCATTTATCCCATTTCTTATAAAAATACACATATAATTATTTTTCTACATTTGGATTATGGGTGGAATATTGTTTATAAATATACATAGGAACCTAATTAAAGAATTTCTGATAAGAATATGCATATAATTTATTTCTACATGGGGATTATTGGTGGAATATTGTTTATATACATACATAGGACCCTATTTAACCAATTTGTGATAAGAATATGCATATAAGTATTTTTCTACATAGGGATTATGGGTGAAATATTGTTTATAAATACACATAGGAACCTAATTAGGAATATATTAAACCCATTTCTGATAAGAATATGAATATAATTATTTTTCTACATGTGGATTGTTTGTGGAATATTGTTTATAAATATACATAGGAACGTATTTAAGCCATTTCTGATAAGAATATGCATATAATTATATTTCTACATGGGGATTATGGGTGGAATATTGTTTATACATTTACATAGGAACATATTAAACCTATTTCTGATATGAATATGCATAACATTATTTTTCTACATGGGGATTATGGGTGGAATATTGTTTATAAATATACATAGTAACCTATTTAACCCATTTCTGATAAGTATATGCATATAATTATTTTTCAGTATGGGGATTATAGGTGGAATATTGTTTATAAATATACATAGGAACTGATTTAACCCATTTCTGGTAAGAACATGCATATAATTATTTTCTACATAGGGATTAATGGCGGAATACTGTTTTTAAATATACATAGTAACTTTTTAACCCATTTCTCACAAGAATATACATATAATTATTTTTCTACATGGGGATTATGGATGGAATATTGTTTCTTAAACATACATAGGAATATATTTATCCAATTTCTTATAAAAATACACATATAATTATTTTGCTACATATGGATTATGGGTGGAATATTGTTTATAAATATACATAGGAACGTATTTAAGCCATTTCTGATAAGAATATGCATATAATTATTTTTCGACATGGGGATTATGGGTGGAATATTGTTTATACATTTACATAGGAACATATTAAACCTATTTCTGATATGAATATGCATAACATTATTTTTCTACATGGGGATTATGGGTGGAATATTGTTTATAAATATACATAGTAACCTAATTAACCCATTTCTGATAAGAATATGCACACAATTATTTCTCTACATGGGGATTATGGGTGGAATAATGTTTGTAAATATACACAGTAACCTATTTAACCCATTTCTCATAAGAATATGCATATAATTATTTTTCTACATGGGGATTATGGATGGAATATTGTTTTTAAACATACATAGGAATATATTTATCCAATTTCTTATAAAAATACGCATATAATTATTTTTCTACATATGGATTATGGGTGGAATATTGTTTATAAATATACATAGGAACGTATTTAAGCCATTTCTGATAAGATTATGCATATCATTTTTTTTCTATATGGGGTAATGGGTGGAATATTGTTTATAAATATACCTAGGAACCTAATTAAAGCATTTCTGATAAGAGTATGCATATAATTTTTTTTCTACATGGGGATTATTGGTGGAATATTGTTTATATACATACATAGGACCCTATTTAAGCAATTTCTGATAAGAATATGCATATAAGTATTTTTCTACACAGGGATTATGGGTGAAATATTGTTTATAAATATACATAGGAACCTAATTAAAGCATTTCTGATAAGAATATGCATATAATATTTTTTCTGCATGGGGATTATAGTGGGAAATTGTTTAAAAAATATACATAGGAACCTATTTAACCCATTTCTGATAAGAATATGCATATAATTATTCTTCTACATAGGGATTATGAATGGAATATTCAGTCTAGTTAAACATAGGGATTATGAATGGAATATTTATTCTAGTTAAACATACAAAGGAATATATTTAACCCATTTCTGATAAGTATACGAATATAATTATTTTTCTACATGAGGATTATGGGTGGAATATTGTTTATAAATATAAATAGGCACATAGTTAACCCAATTTCTGATAAGAATATGTATATAAGTATTTTTCTAGGGATTATGGGTGAAATAGTGTTTATTAATTTACATAGGAACATATTAAACCTATTTCTGATATGAATATGCATAAAATTATTTTTCTACATGGGGATTATGGGTGGAATATTGTTTATAAATTTACATAGCAACATATTAAACCTATTTCTGATATGAATGTGCATAGAATTATATTGGTATATGGGGATTATGGGTTGAATATTGTTTATAAATATACATAGGAACGTATTTAAGCCATTTCTGATAAGAATATGCATATAATTATTTTTCTACATGGGGATTATGGATGGAATATTGTTTATACATTTACATAGGAACATATTAAACCTATTTCTGATATGAATATGCATAACATTATTTTTCTACATGGGGATTATGGGTGGAATATTGTTTATAAATATACATAGTAACCTATTTAAACCATTTCTGATAAGTATATGCATGTCATTATTATTCAGTATGGGGATTATAGGTGGAATATTGTTTATAAATATACATAGGAACTGATTTAACCTGATAAGAATATGCACATAGTTATTTCTCTACATGGGGATTATGGGTGGAATAATGTTTGTAAATATACATTGTAACCTATTTAACCCATTTCTCATAAGAATATGCATATAATTATTTTTCTACATGGGGATTATGGATGGAATATTGTTTTTAAACATACATAGGAATATATTTATCCAATTTCTTATAAAAATACGCATATAATTATTTTTCTACATATGGATTATGGGTGGAATATTGTTTATAAATATACATAGGAACGTATTTAAGCCATTTCTGATTAGATTATGCATATCATTTTTTTTCTATATGGGGTTTATGGGTGGAATATTGTTTATAAATATACATAGGAACCTAATTAAAGCATTTCTGATAAGAATATGCATATAATTTTTTTTCTACATGGGGATTATTGGTGGAATATTGTTTATATACATACATAGGACCCTATTTAACCAATTTCTAATAAATGCATATAAGTATTTTTCTACACAGGGATTATGGGTGAAATATTGTTTATAAATATACATAGGAACCTAATTAAAGCATTTCTGATAAGAATATGCATATAATATTTTTTCTGCATGGGGATTATAGTGGGAAATTGTTTAAAAAATATACATAGGAACCTATTTAACCCATTTCTGATAAGAATATGCATATAATTATTTTTCTACATAGGGATTATGAATGGAATATTCATTCTAGTTAAACATAGGGATTATGAATGGAATATTCATTCTAGTTAAACATACAAAGGAATATATTTAACCCATTTCTGATAAGAATACGAGTATAATTATTTTTCTACATGGGGATTATGGGTGGAATATTGTTTATAAATATACATAGGCACATAGTTAACCCAATTTCTGATAAGAATATGTATATAAGTATTTTTCTATGGATTATGGGTGAAATAGTGTTTATTAATTTACATAGGAACATATTAAACATATTTCTGTTATGAATATGCATACAATTATTTTTCTACATGGGGATTATGGGTGTAATATTGTTTATAAATATACATAGGACGCTATTTAACCCATTTTTGATACAAATATGCATATAATTATTTTTCTACATAGGGATTATTGGTGGAATACTGTTTTTAAATATACATAGTAACCTATTAAACCCATTTCTCATAAGAATATGCATATAACTATTTTTTTACATGGGGATTATGAATGGAATATTGTAGTTAAACATACATAGGAATATATTTAACCAATTTCTGATAAGAATATGCATATAAGTATTTTTCTACGTAGGGATGATGGGTGAAATATTGTTTATAAATATACATAGGGACCTATTTAGCCCATTTCTGATAAGAATATGCATATCATTATTTTTCTACATGGGGATTATGGGTTCAATATTATTTATAAATATACATAGGACCTATTTAACCAATTTTCTATTAAGAATATGCATATAATTATTTTTCTACATGGGGATTATAGTTAGAATATTGTTTATAAATATATATAGGAACCTATTTATGCCATTGCTTACAAAAATACGCATATCATTATTTTTCTACATATGGATTATGGGTGGAATATTGTTTATCAATATACATTGTAACCTATTTAACCCATTTCTGTTAACAATATGCATATAATTATTTTTATACATGGGGATTATGGATGGAATATTGTTTATAAATTTACATAGCAACATATTAAACCTATTTCTGATATGAATGTGCATCTAATCATATTGCTATATGTGGATTATGGGTTGAATATTGTTTATAAATATACATAGGAACGCGTTTAAGCCATTTCTGATAAGAATATGCATATAATTATTTTTCTACATGGGGATTATGGGTGGAATATTTTTGATACATTTACATAGGAACATATTAAACCTATTTCTGATATGAATATGCATAACATTATTTTTCTACATGGGGATTATGGGTGGAATATTGTTTATAAATATACATAGTAACCTATTTAACCCATTTCTCATAAGAATATGCATATAATTATTTTTCTACATGGGGATTATGGATGGAATATTGTTGTTAAACATACATAGGAATATATTTATCCCATTTATCCCATTTCTTATAAAAATACACATATAATTATTTTTCTACATTTGGATTATGGGTGGAATATTGTTTATAAATATACATAGGAACCTAATTAAAGAATTTCTGATAAGAATATGCATATAATTTATTTCTACATGGGGATTATTGGTGGAATATTGTTTATATACATACATAGGACCCTATTTAACCAATTTGTGATAAGAATATGCATATAAGTATTTTTCTACATAGGGATTATGGGTGAAATATTGTTTATAAATACACATAGGAACCTAATTAGGAATATATTAAACCCATTTCTGATAAGAATATGAATATAATTATTTTTCTACATGTGGATTGTTTGTGGAATATTGTTTATAAATATACATAGGAACGTATTTAAGCCATTTCTGATAAGAATATGCATATAATTATATTTCTACATGGGGATTATGGGTGGAATATTGTTTATACATTTACATAGGAACATATTAAACCTATTTCTGATATGAATATGCATAACATTATTTTTCTACATGGGGATTATGGGTGGAATATTGTTTATAAATATACATAGTAACCTATTTAACCCATTTCTGATAAGTATATGCATATAATTATTTTTCAGTATGGGGATTATAGGTGGAATATTGTTTATAAATATACATAGGAACTGATTTAACCCATTTCTGGTAAGAACATGCATATAATTATTTTCTACATAGGGATTAATGGCGGAATACTGTTTTTAAATATACATAGTAACTTTTTAACCCATTTCTCACAAGAATATACATATAATTATTTTTCTACATGGGGATTATGGATGGAATATTGTTTCTTAAACATACATAGGAATATATTTATCCAATTTCTTATAAAAATACACATATAATTATTTTGCTACATATGGATTATGGGTGGAATATTGTTTATAAATATACATAGGAACGTATTTAAGCCATTTCTGATAAGAATATGCATATAATTATTTTTCGACATGGGGATTATGGGTGGAATATTGTTTATACATTTACATAGGAACATATTAAACCTATTTCTGATATGAATATGCATAACATTATTTTTCTACATGGGGATTATGGGTGGAATATTGTTTATAAATATACATAGTAACCTAATTAACCCATTTCTGATAAGAATATGCACACAATTATTTCTCTACATGGGGATTATGGGTGGAATAATGTTTGTAAATATACACAGTAACCTATTTAACCCATTTCTCATAAGAATATGCATATAATTATTTTTCTACATGGGGATTATGGATGGAATATTGTTTTTAAACATACATAGGAATATATTTATCCAATTTCTTATAAAAATACGCATATAATTATTTTTCTACATATGGATTATGGGTGGAATATTGTTTATAAATATACATAGGAACGTATTTAAGCCATTTCTGATAAGATTATGCATATCATTTTTTTTCTATATGGGGTAATGGGTGGAATATTGTTTATAAATATACATAGGAACCTAATTAAAGCATTTCTGATAAGAGTATGCATATAATTTTTTTTCTACATGGGGATTATTGGTGGAATATTGTTTATATACATACATAGGACCCTATTTAAGCAATTTCTGATAAGAATATGCATATAAGTATTTTTCTACACAGGGATTATGGGTGAAATATTGTTTATAAATATACATAGGAACCTAATTAAAGCATTTCTGATAAGAATATGCATATAATATTTTTTCTGCATGGGGATTATAGTGGGAAATTGTTTAAAAAATATACATAGTAACCTATTTAACCCATTTCTCATAAGAATATGCATATAATTATTTTTCTACATGGGGATTATGGATGGAATATTGTTTTTAAACATACATAGGAATATATTTATCCAATTTCTTATAAAAATACGCATATAATTATTTTTCTACATATGGATTATGGGTGGAATATTGTTTATAAATATACATAGGAACGTATTTAAGCCATTTCTGATTAGATTATGCATATAATTTTTTTTCTATATGGGGTTATGGGTGGAATATTGTTTATAAATATACATAGGAACCTAATTAAAGCATTTCTGATAAGAATATGCATATAATTTTTTTTCTACATGGGGATTATTGGTGGAATATTGTTTATATACATACATAGGACCCTATTTAACCAATTTCTGATAAGAATATGCATATAAGTATTTTTCTACACAGGGATTATGGGTGAAATATTGTTTATAAATATACATAGGAACCTAATTAAAGCATTTCTGATAAGAATATGCATATAATATTTTTTCTGCATGGGGATTATAGTGGGAAATTGTTTAAAAAATACACATAGGAACCTATTTAACCCATTTCTGATAAGAATATGCATATAATTATTTTTCTACATAGGGATTATGAATGGAATATTCATTCTAGCTAAACATAGGGATTATGAATGGAATATTCATTCTAGTTAAACATACAAAGGAATATATTTAACCCATTTCTGATAAGAATACGAATATAATTATTTTTCTACATGGGGATTATGGGTGGAATATTGTTTATAAATATACATAGGCACATAGTTAACCCAATTTCTGATAAGAATATGTATATAAGTATTTTTCTAGGGATTATGGGTGAAATAGTGTTTATTAATTTACATAGGAACATATTAAACATATTTCTGTTATGAATATGCATAAAATTATTTTTCTACATGGGGATTATGGGTGGAATATTGTTTATAAATATACATAGGACGCTATTTAACCCATTTTTGATACAAATATGCATATAATTATTTTTCTACATAGGGATTATTGGTGGAATACTGTTTTTAAATATACATAGTAACCTATTAAATCCCTTTCTCATAAGAATATGCATATAACTATTTTTTTACATGGGGATTATGAATGGAATATTGTAGTTAAACATACATAGGAATATATTTAACCAATTTCTGATAAGAATATGCATATAAGTATTTTTCTACGTAGGGATGATGGGTGAAATATTGTTTATAAATATACATAGGGACCTATTTAGCCCATTTCTGATAAGACTATGCATATCATTATTTTTCTACATGGGGATTATGGGTTCAATATTGTTTATAAATATACATAGGACCTATTTAACCAATTTTCTATTAAGAATATGCATATAATTATTTTTCTACATGGGGATTATAGTTAGAATATTGTTTATAAATATATATAGGAACCTATTTATGCCATTGCTTACAAAAATACGCATATCATTATTTTTCTACATATGGATTATGGGTGGAATATTGTTTATCATTATACATTGTAACCTATTTAACCCATTTCTGTTAACAATATGCATATAATTATTTTTTTTACATGGGGATTATGGATGGAATATTGTTTATAAATTTACATAGCAACATATTAAACCTATTTCTGATATGAATGTGCATCTAATCATATTGCTATATGTGGATTATGGGTGGAATATTGTTTATAAATATACATAGTAACCTATTTAACCCATTTCTCATAAGAATATGCATATAATTATTTTTCTACATGGGGATTATGGATGGAATATTGTTGTTAAACATACATAGGAATATATTTATCCCATTTATCACATTTCTTATAAAAATAAACATATAATTATTTTTCTACATTTGGATTATGGGTGGAATATTGTTTATAAATATACATAGGAACCTAATTAAAGAATTTCTGATAAGAATATGCATATAATTTATTTCTACATGGGGATTATTGGTGGAATATTGTTTATATACATACATAGGACCCTATTTAACCAATTTGTGATAAGAATATGCATATAAGTATTTTTCTACATAGGGATTATGGGTGAAATATTGTTTATAAATATACATAGGAACCTAATTAGGAATATATTAAACCCATTTCTGATAAGAATATGAATATAATTATTTTTCTACATGTGGATTGTTTGTGGAATATTGTTTATAAATATACATAGGAACGTATTTAAGCCATTTCTGATAAGAATATGCATATGATTATTTTTCTACATGGGGATTATGGATGGAATATTGTTTATACATTTACATAGGAACATATTAAACCTATTTCTGATATGAATATGCATAACATTATTTTTCTACATGGGGATTATGGGTGGAATATTGTTTATAAATATACATAGTAACCTATTTAACCCATTTCTGATAAGTATATGCATGTCATTATTATTCAGTATGGGGATTATAGGTGGAATATTGTTTATAAATATACATAGGAACTGATTTAACCTGATAAGAATACGCACATAGTTATTTCTCTACATGGGGATTTATGGGTGGAATAATGTTTGTAAATATACATAGTAACCTATTTAACCCATTTCTCATAAGAATATGCACATAATTATTTTTCTACATGGGGATTATGGATGGAATATTGTTTTTAAACATACATAGGAATATATTTATCCAATTTCTTATAAAAATACGCATATAATTATTTTTCTACATATGGATTATGGGTGGAATATTGTTTATAAATATACATAGGAACGTATTTAAGCCATTTCTGATAAGATTATGCATATCATTTTTTTTCTATATGGGGTTATGGGTAGAATATTGTTTATAAATATACATAGGAACCTAATTAAAGCATTTCTGATAAGAATATGCATATAATTTTTTTTCTACATGGGGATTATTGGTGGAATATTGTTTATATACATACATAGGACCCTATTTAACCAATTTCTGATAAGAATATGCATATAAGTATTTTTCTACACAGGGATTATGGGTGAAATATTGTTTATAAATATACATAGGAACCTAATTAAAGCATTTCTGATAAGAATATGCATATAATATTTTTTCTGCATGGGGATTATAGTGGGAAATTGTTTAAAAAATATACATAGGAACCTATTTAACCCATTTCTGATAAGAATATGCATATAATTATTTTTCTACATAGGGATTATGAATGGAATATTCATTCTAGTTAAACATAGGGATTATGAATGGAATATTCATTCTAGTTAAACATACAAAGGAATATATTTAACCCATTTCTGATAAGAATACGAATATAATTATTTTTCTACATGGGGATTATGGGTGGAATATTGTTTATAAATATACATAGGCACATAGTTAACCCAATTTCTGATAAGAATATGTATATAAGTATTTTTCTAGGGATTATGGGTGAAATAGTGTTTATTAATTTACATAGGAACATATTAAACATATTTCTGTTATGAATATGCATAAAATTATTTTTCTACATGGGGATTATGGGTGGAATATTGTTTATAAATATACATAGGACGCTATTTAACCCATTTTTGATACAAATATGCATATAATTATTTTTCTACATAGGGATTATTGGTGGAATACTGTTTTTAAATATACATAGTAACCTATTAAATCCCTTTCTCATAAGAATATGCATATAACTATTTTTTTACATGGGGATTATGAATGGAATATTGTAGTTAAACATACATAGGAATATATTTAACCAATTTCTGATAAGAATATGCATATAAGTATTTTTCTACGTAGGGATGATGGGTGAAATATTGTTTATAAATATACATAGGGACCTATTTAGCCCATTTCTGATAAGACTATGCATATCATTATTTTTCTACATGGGGATTATGGGTTCAATATTGTTTATAAATATACATAGGACCTATTTAACCAATTTTCTATTAAGAATATGCATATAATTATTTTTCTACATGGGGATTATAGTTAGAATATTGTTTATAAATATATATAGGAACCTATTTATGCCATTGCTTACAAAAATACGCATATCATTATTTTTCTACATATGGATTATGGGTGGAATATTGTTTATCATTATACATTGTAACCTATTTAACCCATTTCTGTTAACAATATGCATATAATTATTTTTTTTACATGGGGATTATGGATGGAATATTGTTTATAAATTTACATAGCAACATATTAAACCTATTTCTGATATGAATGTGCATCTAATCATATTGCTATATGTGGATTATGGGTGGAATATTGTTTATAAATATACATAGTAACCTATTTAACCCATTTCTCATAAGAATATGCATATAATTATTTTTCTACATGGGGATTATGGATGGAATATTGTTGTTAAACATACATAGGAATATATTTATCCCATTTATCACATTTCTTATAAAAATAAACATATAATTATTTTTCTACATTTGGATTATGGGTGGAATATTGTTTATAAATATACATAGGAACCTAATTAAAGAATTTCTGATAAGAATATGCATATAATTTATTTCTACATGGGGATTATTGGTGGAATATTGTTTATATACATACATAGGACCCTATTTAACCAATTTGTGATAAGAATATGCATATAAGTATTTTTCTACATAGGGATTATGGGTGAAATATTGTTTATAAATATACATAGGAACCTAATTAGGAATATATTAAACCCATTTCTGATAAGAATATGAATATAATTATTTTTCTACATGTGGATTGTTTGTGGAATATTGTTTATAAATATACATAGGAACGTATTTAAGCCATTTCTGATAAGAATATGCATATGATTATTTTTCTACATGGGGATTATGGATGGAATATTGTTTATACATTTACATAGGAACATATTAAACCTATTTCTGATATGAATATGCATAACATTATTTTTCTACATGGGGATTATGGGTGGAATATTGTTTATAAATATACATAGTAACCTATTTAACCCATTTCTGATAAGTATATGCATGTCATTATTATTCAGTATGGGGATTATAGGTGGAATATTGTTTATAAATATACATAGGAACTGATTTAACCTGATAAGAATACGCACATAGTTATTTCTCTACATGGGGATTTATGGGTGGAATAATGTTTGTAAATATACATAGTAACCTATTTAACCCATTTCTCATAAGAATATGCACATAATTATTTTTCTACATGGGGATTATGGATGGAATATTGTTTTTAAACATACATAGGAATATATTTATCCAATTTCTTATAAAAATACGCATATAATTATTTTTCTACATATGGATTATGGGTGGAATATTGTTTATAAATATACATAGGAACGTATTTAAGCCATTTCTGATAAGATTATGCATATCATTTTTTTTCTATATGGGGTTATGGGTAGAATATTGTTTATAAATATACATAGGAACCTAATTAAAGCATTTCTGATAAGAATATGCATATAATTTTTTTTCTACATGGGGATTATTGGTGGAATATTGTTTATATACATACATAGGACCCTATTTAACCAATTTCTGATAAGAATATGCATATAAGTATTTTTCTACACAGGGATTATGGGTGAAATATTGTTTATAAATATACATAGGAACCTAATTAAAGCATTTCTGATAAGAATATGCATATAATATTTTTTCTGCATGGGGATTATAGTGGGAAATTGTTTAAAAAATATACATAGGAACCTATTTAACCCATTTCTGATAAGAATATGCATATAATTATTTTTCTACATAGGGATTATGAATGGAATATTCATTCTAGTTAAACATAGGGATTATGAATGGAATATTCATTCTAGTTAAACATACAAAGGAATATATTTAACCCATTTCTGATAAGAATACGAATATAATTATTTTTCTACATGGGGATTACGGGTGGAATATTGTTTATAAATATACATAGGCACATAGTTAACCCAATTTCTGATAAGAATATGTATATAAGTATTTTTCTAGGGATTATGGGTGAAATAGTGTTTATTAATTTACATAGGAACATATTAAACATATTTCTGTTATGAATATGCATAAAATTATTTTTCTACATGGGGATTATGGGTGGAATATTGTTTATAAATATACATAGGACGCTATTTAACCCATTTTTGATACAAATATGCATATAATTATTTTTCTACATAGGGATTATTGGTGGAATACTGTTTTTAAATATACATAGTAACCTATTAAACCCATTTCTCATAAGAATATGCATATAACTATTTTTTTACATGGGGATTATGAATGGAATATTGTAGTTAAATATACATAGGAATATATTTAACCAATTTCTGATAAGAATATGCATATAAGTATTTTTCTACGTAGGGATGATGGGTGAAATATTGTTTATAAATATACATAGGGACCTATTTAGCCCATTTCTGATAAGAATATGCATATCATTATTTTTCTACATCTGGATTATGGGTTCAATATTGTTTATAAATATACATAGGACCTATTTAACCAATTTTCTATTAAGAATATGCATATAATTATTTTTCTACATGGGGATTATAGTTAGAATATTGTTTATAAATATATATATAGGAACCTATTTATGCCATTGCTTACAAAAATACGCATATCATTATTTTTCTACATATGGATTATGGGTGGAATATTGTTTATCAATATACATTGTAACCTATTTAACCCATTTCTGTTAACAATATGCATATAATTATTTTTTTACATGGGGATTATGGATGGAATATTGTTTATAAATTTACATAGCAACATATTAAACCTATTTCTGATATGAATGTGCATCTAATCATATTGCTATATGTGGATTATGGGTTGAATATTGTTTATAAATATACATAGGAATGTGTTTAAGCCATTTCTGATAAGAATATGCATATAATTATTTTTCTACATGGGGATTATGGGTGGAATATTTTTGATACATTTACATAGGAACATATTAAACTTATTTCTGATATGAATATGCATAACATTATTTTTCTACATGGGGATTATGGGTGGAATATTGTTTATAAATATACATAGTAACCTATTTAACCCATTTCTCATAAGAATATGCATATAATTATTTTTCTACATGGGGATTATGGATGGAATATTGTTGTTAAACATACATAGGAATATATTTATCCCATTTATCCCATTTCTTATAAAAATACACATATAATTATTTTTCTACATTTGGATTATGGGTGGAATATTGTTTATAAATATACATAGGAACCTAATTAAAGAATTTCTGATAAGAATATGCATATAATTTATTTCTACATGGGGATTATTGGTGGAATATTGTTTATATACATACATAGGACCCTATTTAACCAATTTGTGATAAGAATATGCATATAAGTATTTTTCTACATAGGGATTATGGGTGAAATATTGTTTATAAATATACATAGGAACCTAATTAGGAATATATTAAACCCATTTCTGTTAAGAATATGAATATAATTATTTTTCTACATGTGGATTGTTTGTGGAATATTGTTTATAAATATACATAGGAACGTATTTAAGCCATTTCTGATAAGAATATGCATATAATTATATTTCTACATGGGGATTATGGGTGGAATATTGTTTATACATTTACATAGGAACATATTAAACCTATTTCTGATATGAATATGCATAACATTATTTTTCTACATGGGGATTATGGGTGGAATATTGTTTATAAATATACTTAGTAACCTATTTATCCCATTTCTGATAAGTATATGCATATAATTATTTTTCAGTATGGGGATTATAGGTGGAATATTGTTTATAAATATACATAGGAACTGATTTAACCCATTTCTGGTAAGAACATGCATATAATTATTTTCTACATAGGGATTAATGGCGGAATACTGTTTTTAAATATACATAGTAACTTTTTAACCCATTTCTCACAAGAATATACATATAATTATTTTTCTACATGGGGATTATGGATGGAATATTGTTTCTTAAACATACATAGGAATATATTTATCCAATTTCTTATAAAAATACACATATAATTATTTTGCTACATATGGATTATGGGTGGAATATTGTTTATAAATATACATAGGAACGTATTTAAGCCATTTCTGATAAGAATATGCATATAATTATTTTTCTACATGGGGATTATGGGTGGAATATTGTTTATACATTTACATAGGAACATAATAAACCTATTTCTGATATGAATATGCATAACATTATTTTTCTACATGGGGATTATGGGTGGAATATTGTTTATAAATATACATAGTAACCTAATTAACCCATTTCTGATAAGAATATGCACACAATTATTTCTCTACATGGGGATTATGGGTGGAATAATGTTTGTAAATATACACAGTAACCTATTTAACCCATTTCTCATAAGAATATGCATATAATTATTTTTCTACATCGGGATTATGGATGGAATATTGTTTTTAAACATACATAGGAATATATTTATCCAATTTCTTATAAAAATATGCATATAATTATTTTTCTACATATGGATTATGGGTGGAATATTGTTTATAAATATACATAGGAACGTATTTAAGCCATTTCTGATAAGATTATGCATATCATTTTTTTTCTATATGAGGTAATGGGTGGAATATTGTTTATAAATATACATAGGAACCTAATTAAAGCATTTCTGATAAGAGTATGCATATAATTTTTTTTCTACATGGGGATTATTGGTGGAATATTGTTTATATACATACATAGGACCCTATTTAAGCAATTTCTGATAAGAATATGCATATAAGTATTTTTCTACACAGGGATTATGGGTGAAATATTGTTTATAAATATACATAGGAACCTAATTAAAGCATTTCTGATAAGAATATGCATATAATATTTTTTCTGCATGGGGATTATAGTGGGAAATTGTTTAAAAAATATACATAGGAACCTATTTAACCCATTTCTGATAAGAATATGCATATAATTATTTTTCTACATAGGGATTATGAATGGAATATTCATTCTAGTTAAACATAGGGATTATGAATGGAATATTCATTCTAGTTAAACATACAAAGGAATATATTTAACCCATTTCTGATAAGAATACGAGTATAATTATTTTTCTACATGGGGATTATGGGTGGAATATTGTTTATAAATATACATAGGCACATAGTTAACCCAATTTCTGATAAGAATATGTATATAAGTATTTTTCTAGGGATTATGGGTGAAATAGTGTTTATTAATTTACATAGGAACATATTAAACCTATTTCTGATATGAATATGCATAAAATTATTTTTCTACATGGGGATTATGGGTGGAATATTGTTTATAAATTTACATAGCAACATATTAAACCTATTTCTGATATGAATGTGCATATAATTATATTGGTATATGGGGATTATGGGTTGAATATTGTTTATAAATATACATAGGAACGTATTTAAGCCATTTCTGATAAGAATATGCATATAATTATTTTTCTACATGGGGATTATGGATGGAATATTGTTTATACATTTACATAGGAACATATTAAACCTATTTCTGATATGAATATGCATAACATTATTTTTCTACATGGGGATTATGGGTGGAATATTGTTTATAAATATACATAGTAACCTATTTAACCCATTTCTGATAAGTATATGCATGTCATTATTATTCAGTATGGGGATTATAGGTGGAATATTGTTTATAAATATACATAGGAACTGATTTAACCTGATAAGAATATGCACATAATTATTTCTCTACAGGGGGATTATGGGTGGAATAATGTTTGTAAATATACATAGTAACCTATTTAACCCATTTCTCATAAGAATATGCATATAATTATTTTTCTACATGGGGATTATGGATGGAATATTGTTGTTAAACATACATAGGAATATATTTATCCCATTTATCCCATTTCTTATAAAAATACACATATAATTATTTTTCTACATTTGGATTATGGGTGGAATATTGTTTATAAATATACATAGGAACCTAATTAAAGAATTTCTGATAAGAATATGCATATAATTTATTTCTACATGGGGATTATTGGTGGAATATTGTTTATATACATACATAGGACCCTATTTAACCAATTTGTGATAAGAATATGCATATAAGTATTTTTCTACATAGGGATTATGGGTGAAATATTGTTTATAAATATACATAGGAACCTAATTAACCCATTTCTGATAAGAATATGCATATAATATTTTTTCTGCATGGGGATTATAGTGGGAAATTGTTTAAAAAATATACATAGGAACCTATTTAACCCATTTCTGATAAGAATATGCATATAATTATTTTTCTACATAGGGATTATGAATGGAATATTCATTCTAGTTAAACATAGGGATTATGAATGGAATATTCATTCTAGTTAAACATACAAAGGAATATATTTAACCCATTTCTGATAAGAATACGAGTATAATTATTTTTCTACATGGGGATTATGGGTGGAATATTGTTTATAAATATACATAGGCACATAGTTAACCCAATTTCTGATAAGAATATGTATATAAGTATTTTTCTAGGGATTATGGGTGAAATAGTGTTTATTAATTTACATAGGAACATATTAAACCTATTTCTGATATGAATATGCATAAAATTATTTTTCTACATGGGGATTATGGGTGGAATATTGTTTATAAATTTACATAGCAACATATTAAACCTATTTCTGATATGAATGTGCATATAATTATATTGGTATATGGGGATTATGGGTTGAATATTGTTTATAAATATACATAGGAACGTATTTAAGCCATTTCTGATAAGAATATGCATATAATTATTTTTCTACATGGGGATTATGGATGGAATATTGTTTATACATTTACATAGGAACATATTAAACCTATTTCTGATATGAATATGCATAACATTATTTTTCTACATGGGGATTATGGGTGGAATATTGTTTATAAATATACATAGTAACCTATTTAACCCATTTCTGATAAGTATATGCATGTCATTATTATTCAGTATGGGGATTATAGGTGGAATATTGTTTATAAATATACATAGGAACTGATTTAACCTGATAAGAATATGCACATAATTATTTCTCTACAGGGGGATTATGGGTGGAATAATGTTTGTAAATATACATAGTAACCTATTTAACCCATTTCTCATAAGAATATGCATATAATTATTTTTCTACATGGGGATTATGGATGGAATATTGTTGTTAAACATACATAGGAATATATTTATCCCATTTATCCCATTTCTTATAAAAATACACATATAATTATTTTTCTACATTTGGATTATGGGTGGAATATTGTTTATAAATATACATAGGAACCTAATTAAAGAATTTCTGATAAGAATATGCATATAATTTATTTCTACATGGGGATTATTGGTGGAATATTGTTTATATACATACATAGGACCCTATTTAACCAATTTGTGATAAGAATATGCATATAAGTATTTTTCTACATAGGGATTATGGGTGAAATATTGTTTATAAATATACATAGGAACCTAATTAACCCATTTCTGATAAGAATATGCATATAATATTTTTTCTGCATGGGGATTATAGTGGGAAATTGTTTAAAAAATATACATAGGAACCTATTTAACCCATTTCTGATAAGAATATGCATATAATTATTTTTCTACATAGGGATTATGAATGGAATATTCATTCTAGTTAAACATAGGGATTATGAATGGAATATTCATTCTAGTTAAACATACAAAGGAATATATTTAACCCATTTCTGATAAGAATACGAGTATAATTATTTTTCTACATGGGGATTATGGGTGGAATATTGTTTATAAATATACATAGGCACATAGTTAACCCAATTTCTGATAAGAATATGTATATAAGTATTTTTCTAGGGATTATGGGTGAAATAGTGTTTATTAATTTACATAGGAACATATTAAACCTATTTCTGATATGAATATGCATAAAATTATTTTTCTACATGGGGATTATGGGTGGAATATTGTTTATAAATTTACATAGCAACATATTAAACCTATTTCTGATATGAATGTGCATATAATTATATTGGTATATGGGGATTATGGGTTGAATATTGTTTATAAATATACATAGGAACGTATTTAAGCCATTTCTGATAAGAATATGCATATAATTATTTTTCTACATGGGGATTATGGATGGAATATTGTTTATACATTTACATAGGAACATATTAAACCTATTTCTGATATGAATATGCATAACATTATTTTTCTACATGGGGATTATGGGTGGAATATTGTTTATAAATATACATAGTAACCTATTTAACCCATTTCTGATAAGTATATGCATGTCATTATTATTCAGTATGGGGATTATAGGTGGAATATTGTTTATAAATATACATAGGAACTGATTTAACCTGATAAGAATATGCACATAATTATTTCTCTACAGGGGGATTATGGGTGGAATAATGTTTGTAAATATACATAGTAACCTATTTAACCCATTTCTCATAAGAATATGCATATAATTATTTTTCTACATGGGGATTATGGATGGAATATTGTTGTTAAACATACATAGGAATATATTTATCCCATTTATCCCATTTCTTATAAAAATACACATATAATTATTTTTCTACATTTGGATTATGGGTGGAATATTGTTTATAAATATACATAGGAACCTAATTAAAGAATTTCTGATAAGAATATGCATATAATTTATTTCTACATGGGGATTATTGGTGGAATATTGTTTATATACATACATAGGACCCTATTTAACCAATTTGTGATAAGAATATGCATATAAGTATTTTTCTACATAGGGATTATGGGTGAAATATTGTTTATAAATATACATAGGAACCTAATTAGGAATATATTAAACCCATTTCTGATAAGAATATGAATATAATTATTTTTCTACATGTGGATTGTTTGTGGAATATTGTTTATAAATATACATAGGAACGTATTTAAGCCATTTCTGATAAGAATATGGATATAATTATATTTCTACATGGGGATTATGGGTGGAATATTGTTTATACATTTACATAGGAACATATTAAACCTATTTCAGATATGAATATGCATAACATTATTTTTCTACATGGGGATTATGGGTGGAATATTGTTTATAAATATACATAGTAACCTATTTAACCCATTTCTGATAAGTATATGCATATAATTATTTTTCAGTATGGGGATTATAGGTGGAATATTGTTTATAAATATACATAGGAACTGATTTAACCCATTTCTGGTAAGAACATGCATATAATTATTTTCTACATAGGGATTAATGGCGGAATACTGTTTTTAAATATACATAGTAACTTTTTAACCCATTTCTCACAAGAATATACATATAATTATTTTTCTACATGGGGATTATGGATGGAATATTGTTTCTTAAACATACATAGGAATATATTTATCCAATTTCTTATAAAAATACACATATAATTATTTTGCTACATATGGATTATGGGTGGAATATTGTTTATAAATATACATAGGAACGTATTTAAGCCATTTCTGATAAGAATATGCATATAATTATTTTTCTACATGGGGATTATGGGTGGAATATTGTTTATACATTTACATAGGAACATATTAAACCTATTTCTGATATGAATATGCATAACATTATTTTTCTACATGGGGATTATGGGTGGAATATTGTTTATAAATATACATAGTAACCTAATTAACCCATTTCAGATAAGAATATGCACACAATTATTTCTCTACATGGAGATTATGGGTGGAATAATGTTTGTAAATATACACAGTAACCTATTTAACCCATTTCTCATAAGAATATCCATATAATTATTTTTCTACATGGGGATTATGGATGGAATATTGTTTTTAAACATACATAGGAATATATTTATCCAATTTCTTATAAAAATACGCATATAATTATTTTTCTACATATGGATTATGGGTGGAATATTGTTTATAAATATACATAGGAACGTATTTAAGCCATTTCTGATAAGATTATGCATATCATTTTTTTTCTATATGGGGTAATGGGTGGAATATTGTTTATAAATATACATAGGAACCTAATTAAAGCATTTCTGATAAGAGTATGCATATAATTTTTTTTCTACATGGGGATTATTGGTGGAATATTGTTTATATACATACATAGGACCCTATTTAAGCAATTTCTGATAAGAATATGCATATAAGTATTTTTCTACACAGGGATTATGGGTGAAATATTGTTTATAAATATACATAGGAACCTAATTAAAGCATTTCTGATAAGAATATGCATATAATATTTTTTCTGCATGGGGATTATAGTGGGAAATTGTTTAAAAAATATACATAGGAACCTATTTAACCCATTTCTGATAAGAATATGCATATAATTATTCTTCTACATAGGGATTATGAATGGAATATTCATTCTAGTTAAACATAGGGATTATGAATGGAATATTCATTCTAGTTAAACATACAAAGGAATATATTTAACCCATTTCTGATAAGAATACGAATATAATTATTTTTCTACATGAGGATTATGGGTGGAATATTGTTTATAAATATAAATAGGCACATAGTTAACCCAATTTCTGATAAGAATATGTATATAAGTATTTTTCTAGGGATTATGGGTGAAATAGTGTTTATTAATTTACATAGGAACATATTAAACCTATTTCTGATATGAATATGCATAAAATTATTTTTCTACATGGGGATTATGGGTGGAATATTGTTTATAAATTTACATAGCAACATATTAAACCTATTTCTGATATGAATGTGCATATAATTATATTGGTATATGGGGATTATGGGTTGAATATTGTTTATAAATATACATAGAAACGTATTTAAGCCATTTCTGATAAGAATATGCATATAATTATTTTTCTACATGGGGATTATGGATGGAATATTGTTTATACATTTACATAGGAACATATTAAACCTATTTCTGATATGAATATGCATAACATTATTTTTCTACATGGGGATTATGGGTGGAATATTGTTTATAAATATACATAGTAACCTATTTAACCCATTTCTGATAAGTATATGCATGTCATTATTATTCAGTATGGGGATTATAGGTGGAATATTGTTTATAAATATACATAGGAACTGATTTAACCTGATAAGAATATGCACATAATTATTTCTCTACAGGGGGATTATGGGTGGAATAATGTTTGTAAATATACATAGTAACCTATTTAACCCATTTCTCATAAGAATATGCATATAATTATTTTTCTACATGGGGATTATGGATGGAATATTGTTTTTAAACATACATAGGAATATATTTATCCAATTTCTTATAAAAATACACATATAATTATTTTGCTACATATGGATTATGGGTGGAATATTGTTTATAAATATACATAGGAACGTATTTAAGCCATTTCTGATAAGAATATGCATATAATTATTTTTCTACATGGGGATTATGGGTGGAATATTGTTTATACATTTACATAGGAACATATTAAACCTATTTCTGATATGAATATGCATAACATTATTTTTCTACATGGGGATTATGGGTGGAATATTGTTTATAAATATACATAGTAACCTAATTAACCCATTTCTGATAAGAATATGCACACAATTATTTCTCTACATGGGGATTATGGGTGGAATAATGTTTGTAAATATAGACAGTAACCTATTTAACCCATTTCTCATAAGAATATCCATATAATTATTTTTCTACATGGGGATTATGGATGGAATATTGTTTTTAAACATACATAGGAATATATTTATCCAATTTCTTATAAAAATACGCATATAATTATTTTTCTACATATGGATTATGGGTGGAATATTGTTTATAAATATACATAGGAACGTATTTAAGCCATTTCTGATAAGATTATGCATATCATTTTTTTTCTATATGGGGTAATGGGTGGAATATTGTTTATAAATATACATAGGAACCTAATTAAAGCATTTCTGATAAGAGTATGCATATAATTTTTTTTCTACATGGGGATTATTGGTGGAATATTGTTTATATACATACATAGGACCCTATTTAAGCAATTTCTGATAAGAATATGCATATAAGTATTTTTCTACACAGGGATTATGGGTGAAATATTGTTTATAAATATACATAGGAACCTAATTAAAGCATTTCTGATAAGAATATGCATATAATATTTTTTCTGCATGGGGATTATAGTGGGAAATTGTTTAAAAAATATACATAGGAACCTATTTAACCCATTTCTGATAAGAATATGCATATAATTATTCTTCTACATAGGGATTATGAATGGAATATTCATTCTAGTTAAACATAGGGATTATGAATGGAATATTCATTCTAGTTAAACATACAAAGGAATATATTTAACCCATTTCTGATAAGAATACGAATATAATTATTTTTCTACATGAGGATTATGGGTGGAATATTGTTTATAAATATAAATAGGCACATAGTTAACCCAATTTCTGATAAGAATATGTATATAAGTATTTTTCTAGGGATTATGGGTGAAATAGTGTTTATTAATTTACATAGGAACATATTAAACCTATTTCTGATATGAATATGCATAAAATTATTTTTCTACATGGGGATTATGGGTGGAATATTGTTTATAAATTTACATAGCAACATATTAAACCTATTTCTGATATGAATGTGCATATAATTATATTGGTATATGGGGATTATGGGTTGAATATTGTTTATAAATATACATAGGAACGTATTTAAGCCATTTCTGATAAGAATATGCATATAATTATTTTTCTACATGGGGATTATGGATGGAATATTGTTTATACATTTACATAGGAACATATTAAACCTATTTCTGATATGAATATGCATAACATTATTTTTCTACATGGGGATTATGGGTGGAATATTGTTTATAAATATACATAGTAACCTATTTAACCCATTTCTGATAAGTATATGCATGTCATTATTATTCAGTATGGGGATTATAGGTGGAATATTGTTTATAAATATACATAGGAACTGATTTAACCTGATAAGAATATGCACATAATTATTTCTCTACAGGGGGATTATGGGTGGAATAATGTTTGTAAATATACATAGTAACCTATTTAACCCATTTCTCATAAGAATATGCATATAATTATTTTTCTACATGGGGATTATGGATGGAATATTGTTTTTAAACATACATAGGAATATATTTATCCAATTTCTTATAAAAATACGCATATAATTATTTTTCTACATATGGATTATGGGTGGAATATTGTTTATAAATATACATAGGAACGTATTTAAGCCATTTCTGATTAGATTATGCATATCATTTTTTTTTCTATATGGGGTTATGGGTGGAATATTGTTTATAAATATACATAGGAACCTAATTAAAGCATTTCTGATAAGAATATGCATATATTTTTTTTTCTACATGGGGATTATTGGTGGAATATTGTTTATATACATACATAGGACCCTATTTAACCAATTTCTGATAAGAATATGCATATAAGTATTTTTCTACACAGGGATTATGGGTGAAATATTGTTTATAAATATACATAGGAACCTAATTAAAGCATTTCTGATAAGAATATGCATATAATATTTTTTCTGCATGGGGATTATAGTGGGAAATTGTTTAAAAAATATACATAGGAACCTATTTAACCCATTTCTGATAAGAATATGCATATAATTATTTTTCTACATAGGGATTATGAATGGAATATTCATTCTAGTTAAACATAGGGATTATGAATGGAATATTCATTCTAGTTAAACATACAAAGGAATATATTTAACCCATTTCTGATAAGAATACGAGTATAATTATTTTTCTACATGGGGATAATGGGTGGAATATTGTTTATAAATATACATAGGCACATAGTTAACCCAATTTCTGATAAGAATATGTATATAAGTATTTTTCTAGGGATTATGGGTGAAATAGTGTTTATTAATTTACATAGGAACATATTAAACATATTTCTGTTATGAATATGCATAAAATTATTTTTCTACATGGGGATTATGGGTGGAATATTGTTTATAAATATACATAGGACGCTACTTAACCCATTTTTGATACAAATATGCATATAATTATTTTTCTACATAGGGATTATTGGTGGAATACTGTTTTTAAATATACATAGTAACCTATTAAACCCATTTCTCATAAGAATATGCATATAACTATTTTTTTACATGGGGATTATGAATGGAATATTGTAGTTAAACATACATAGGAATATATTTAACCAATTTCTGATAAGAATATGCATATAAGTATTTTTCTACGTAGGGATGATGGGTGAAATATTGTTTATAAATATACATAGGGACCTATTTAGCCCATTTCTGATAAGAATATGCATATCATTATTTTTCTACATGGGGATTATGGGTTCAATATTATTTATAAATATACATAGGACCTATTTAACCAATTTTCTATTAAGAATATGCATATAATTATTTTTCTACATGGGGATTATAGTTAGAATATTGTTTATAAATATATATAGGAACCAAAATACGCTTACAAAAATACGCATATCATTATTTTTCTACATATGGATTATGGGTGGAATATTGTTTATCAATATACATTGTAACCTATTTAACCCATTTCTGTTAACAATATGCATATAATTATTTTTATACATGGGGATTATGGATGGAATATTGTTTATAAATTTACATAGCAACATATTAAACCTATTTCTGATATGAATGTGCATCTAATCATATTGCTATATGTGGATTATGGGTTGAATATTGTTTATAAATATACATAGGAACGCGTTTAAGCCATTTCTGATAAGAATATGCATATAATTATTTTTCTACATGGGGATTATGGGTGGAATATTTTTGATACATTTACATAGGAACATATTAAACCTATTTCTGATATGAATATGCATAACATTATTTTTCTACATGGGGATTATGGGTGGAATATTGTTTATAAATATACATAGTAACCTATTTAACCCATTTCTCATAAGAATATGCATATAATTATTTTTCTACATGGGGATTATGGATGGAATATTGTTGTTAAACATACATAGGAATATATTTATCCCATTTATCCCATTTCTTATAAAAATACACATATAATTATTTTTCTACATTTGGATTATGGGTGGAATATTGTTTATAAATATACATAGGAACCTAATTAAAGAATTTCTGATAAGAATATGCATATAATTTATTTCTACATGGGGATTATTGGTGGAATATTGTTTATATACATACATAGGACCCTATTTAACCAATTTGTGATAAGAATATGCATATAAGTATTTTTCTACATAGGGATTATGGGTGAAATATTGTTTATAAATATACATAGGAACCTAATTAGGAATATATTAAACCCATTTCTGTTAAGAATATGAATATAATTATTTTTCTACATGTGGATTGTTTGTGGAATATTGTTTATAAATATACATAGGAACGTATTTAAGCCATTTCTGATAAGAATATGCATATAATTATATTTCTACATGGGGATTATGGGTGGAATATTGTTTATACATTTACATAGGAACATATTAAACCTATTTCTGATATGAATATGCATAACATTATTTTTCTACATGGGGATTATGGGTGGAATATTGTTTATAAATATACATAGTAACCTATTTATCCCATTTCTGATAAGTATATGCATATAATTATTTTTCAGTATGGGGATTATAGGTGGAATATTGTTTATAAATATACATAGGAACTGATTTAACCCATTTCTGGTAAGAACATGCATATAATTATTTTCTACATAGGGATTAATGGCGGAATACTGTTTTTAAATATACATAGTAACTTTTTAACCCATTTCTCACAAGAATATACATATAATTATTTTTCTACATGGGGATTATGGATGGAATATTGTTTCTTAAACATACATAGGAATATATTTATCCAATTTCTTATAAAAATACACATATAATTATTTTGCTACATATGGATTATGGGTGGAATATTGTTTATAAATATACATAGGAACGTATTTAAGCCATTTCTGATAAGAATATGCATATAATTATTTTTCTACATGGGGATTATGGGTGGAATATTGTTTATACATTTACATAGGAACATAATAAACCTATTTCTGATATGAATATGCATAACATTATTTTTCTACATGGGGATTATGGGTGGAATATTGTTTATAAATATACATAGTAACCTAATTAACCCATTTCTGATAAGAATATGCACACAATTATTTCTCTACATGGGGATTATGGGTGGAATAATGTTTGTAAATATACACAGTAACCTATTTAACCCATTTCTCATAAGAATATGCATATAATTATTTTTCTACATCGGGATTATGGATGGAATATTGTTTTTAAACATACATAGGAATATATTTATCCAATTTCTTATAAAAATATGCATATAATTATTTTTCTACATATGGATTATGGGTGGAATATTGTTTATAAATATATATAGGAACGTATTTAAGCCATTTCTGATAAGATTATGCATATCATTTTTTTTCTATATGAGGTAATGGGTGGAATATTGTTTATAAATATACATAGGAACCTAATTAAAGCATTTCTGATAAGAGTATGCATATAATTTTTTTTCTACATGGGGATTATTGGTGGAATATTGTTTATATACATACATAGGACCCTATTTAAGCAATTTCTGATAAGAATATGCATATAAGTATTTTTCTACACAGGGATTATGGGTGAAATATTGTTTATAAATATACATAGGAACCTAATTAAAGCATTTCTGATAAGAATATGCATATAATATTTTTTCTGCATGGGGATTATAGTGGGAAATTGTTTAAAAAATATACATAGGAACCTATTTAACCCATTTCTGATAAGAATATGCATATAATTATTTTTCTACATAGGGATTATGAATGGAATATTCATTCTAGTTAAACATAGGGATTATGAATGGAATATTCATTCTAGTTAAACATACAAAGGAATATATTTAACCCATTTCTGATAAGAATACGAGTATAATTATTTTTCTACATGGGGATTATGGGTGGAATATTGTTTATAAATATACATAGGCACATAGTTAACCCAATTTCTGATAAGAATATGTATATAAGTATTTTTCTAGGGATTATGGGTGAAATAGTGTTTATTAATTTACATAGGAACATATTAAACCTATTTCTGATATGAATATGCATAAAATTATTTTTCTACATGGGGATTATGGGTGGAATATTGTTTATAAATATACATAGTAACCTATTTATCCCATTTCTGATAAGTATATGCATATAATTATTTTTCAGTATGGGGATTATAGGTGGAATATTGTTTATAAATATACATAGGAACTGATTTAACCCATTTCTGGTAAGAACATGCATATAATTATTTTCTACATAGGGATTAATGGCGGAATACTGTTTTTAAATATACATAGTAACTTTTTAACCCATTTCTCACAAGAATATACATATAATTATTTTTCTACATGGGGATTATGGATGGAATATTGTTTCTTAAACATACATAGGAATATATTTATCCAATTTCTTATAAAAATACACATATAATTATTTTGCTACATATGGATTATGGGTGGAATATTGTTTATAAATATACATAGGAACGTATTTAAGCCATTTCTGATAAGAATATGCATATAATTATTTTTCTACATGGGGATTATGGGTGGAATATTGTTTATACATTTACATAGGAACATAATAAACCTATTTCTGATATGAATATGCATAACATTATTTTTCTACATGGGGATTATGGGTGGAATATTGTTTATAAATATACATAGTAACCTAATTAACCCATTTCTGATAAGAATATGCACACAATTATTTCTCTACATGGGGATTATGGGTGGAATAATGTTTGTAAATATACACAGTAACCTATTTAACCCATTTCTCATAAGAATATGCATATAATTATTTTTCTACATCGGGATTATGGATGGAATATTGTTTTTAAACATACATAGGAATATATTTATCCAATTTCTTATAAAAATATGCATATAATTATTTTTCTACATATGGATTATGGGTGGAATATTGTTTATAAATATATATAGGAACGTATTTAAGCCATTTCTGATAAGATTATGCATATCATTTTTTTTCTATATGAGGTAATGGGTGGAATATTGTTTATAAATATACATAGGAACCTAATTAAAGCATTTCTGATAAGAGTATGCATATAATTTTTTTTCTACATGGGGATTATTGGTGGAATATTGTTTATATACATACATAGGACCCTATTTAAGCAATTTCTGATAAGAATATGCATATAAGTATTTTTCTACACAGGGATTATGGGTGAAATATTGTTTATAAATATACATAGGAACCTAATTAAAGCATTTCTGATAAGAATATGCATATAATATTTTTTCTGCATGGGGATTATAGTGGGAAATTGTTTAAAAAATATACATAGGAACCTATTTAACCCATTTCTGATAAGAATATGCATATAATTATTTTTCTACATAGGGATTATGAATGGAATATTCATTCTAGTTAAACATAGGGATTATGAATGGAATATTCATTCTAGTTAAACATACAAAGGAATATATTTAACCCATTTCTGATAAGAATACGAGTATAATTATTTTTCTACATGGGGATTATGGGTGGAATATTGTTTATAAATATACATAGGCACATAGTTAACCCAATTTCTGATAAGAATATGTATATAAGTATTTTTCTAGGGATTATGGGTGAAATAGTGTTTATTAATTTACATAGGAACATATTAAACCTATTTCTGATATGAATATGCATAAAATTATTTTTCTACATGGGGATTATGGGTGGAATATTGTTTATAAATTTACATAGCAACATATTAAACCTATTTCTGATATGAATGTGCATATAATTATATTGGTATATGGGGATTATGGGTTGAATATTGTTTATAAATATACATAGGAACGTATTTAAGCCATTTCTGATAAGAATATGCATATAATTATTTTTCTACATGGGGATTATGGATGGAATATTGTTTATACATTTACATAGGAACATATTAAACCTATTTCTGATATGAATATGCATAACATTATTTTTCTACATGGGGATTATGGGTGGAATATTGTTTATAAATATACATAGTAACCTATTTAACCCATTTCTGATAAGTATATGCATGTCATTATTATTCAGTATGGGGATTATAGGTGGAATATTGTTTATAAATATACATAGGAACTGATTTAACCTGATAAGAATATGCACATAATTATTTCTCTACAGGGGGATTATGGGTGGAATAATGTTTGTAAATATACATAGTAACCTATTTAACCCATTTCTCATAAGAATATGCATATAATTATTTTTCTACATGGGGATTATGGATGGAATATTGTTGTTAAACATACATAGGAATATATTTATCCCATTTATCCCATTTCTTATAAAAATACACATATAATTATTTTTCTACATTTGGATTATGGGTGGAATATTGTTTATAAATATACATAGGAACCTAATTAAAGAATTTCTGATAAGAATATGCATATAATTTATTTCTACATGGGGATTATTGGTGGAATATTGTTTATATACATACATAGGACCCTATTTAACCAATTTGTGATAAGAATATGCATATAAGTATTTTTCTACATAGGGATTATGGGTGAAATATTGTTTATAAATATACATAGGAACCTAATTAACCCATTTCTGATAAGAATATGCATATAATATTTTTTCTGCATGGGGATTATAGTGGGAAATTGTTTAAAAAATATACATAGGAACCTATTTAACCCATTTCTGATAAGAATATGCATATAATTATTTTTCTACATAGGGATTATGAATGGAATATTCATTCTAGTTAAACATAGGGATTATGAATGGAATATTCATTCTAGTTAAACATACAAAGGAATATATTTAACCCATTTCTGATAAGAATACGAGTATAATTATTTTTCTACATGGGGATTATGGGTGGAATATTGTTTATAAATATACATAGGCACATAGTTAACCCAATTTCTGATAAGAATATGTATATAAGTATTTTTCTAGGGATTATGGGTGAAATAGTGTTTATTAATTTACATAGGAACATATTAAACCTATTTCTGATATGAATATGCATAAAATTATTTTTCTACATGGGGATTATGGGTGGAATATTGTTTATAAATTTACATAGCAACATATTAAACCTATTTCTGATATGAATGTGCATATAATTATATTGGTATATGGGGATTATGGGTTGAATATTGTTTATAAATATACATAGGAACGTATTTAAGCCATTTCTGATAAGAATATGCATATAATTATTTTTCTACATGGGGATTATGGATGGAATATTGTTTATACATTTACATAGGAACATATTAAACCTATTTCTGATATGAATATGCATAACATTATTTTTCTACATGGGGATTATGGGTGGAATATTGTTTATAAATATACATAGTAACCTATTTAACCCATTTCTGATAAGTATATGCATGTCATTATTATTCAGTATGGGGATTATAGGTGGAATATTGTTTATAAATATACATAGGAACTGATTTAACCTGATAAGAATATGCACATAATTATTTCTCTACAGGGGGATTATGGGTGGAATAATGTTTGTAAATATACATAGTAACCTATTTAACCCATTTCTCATAAGAATATGCATATAATTATTTTTCTACATGGGGATTATGGATGGAATATTGTTGTTAAACATACATAGGAATATATTTATCCCATTTATCCCATTTCTTATAAAAATACACATATAATTATTTTTCTACATTTGGATTATGGGTGGAATATTGTTTATAAATATACATAGGAACCTAATTAAAGAATTTCTGATAAGAATATGCATATAATTTATTTCTACATGGGGATTATTGGTGGAATATTGTTTATATACATACATAGGACCCTATTTAACCAATTTGTGATAAGAATATGCATATAAGTATTTTTCTACATAGGGATTATGGGTGAAATATTGTTTATAAATATACATAGGAACCTAATTAACCCATTTCTGATAAGAATATGCATATAATATTTTTTCTGCATGGGGATTATAGTGGGAAATTGTTTAAAAAATATACATAGGAACCTATTTAACCCATTTCTGATAAGAATATGCATATAATTATTTTTCTACATAGGGATTATGAATGGAATATTCATTCTAGTTAAACATAGGGATTATGAATGGAATAT
The DNA here is from genome assembly GCF_042186555.1 of Aquarana catesbeiana. Taxonomy (NCBI): domain Eukaryota; kingdom Metazoa; phylum Chordata; class Amphibia; order Anura; family Ranidae; genus Aquarana; species Aquarana catesbeiana. The sequence goes on along the minus strand of NC_133325.1, from coordinate 531,761,736 downwards.
TCATTCTAGTTAAACATACAAAGGAATATATTTAACCCATTTCTGATAAGAATACGAGTATAATTATTTTTCTACATGGGGATTATGGGTGGAATATTGTTTATAAATATACATAGGCACATAGTTAACCCAATTTCTGATAAGAATATGTATATAAGTATTTTTCTAGGGATTATGGGTGAAATAGTGTTTATTAATTTACATAGGAACATATTAAACCTATTTCTGATATGAATATGCATAAAATTATTTTTCTACATGGGGATTATGGGTGGAATATTGTTTATAAATTTACATAGCAACATATTAAACCTATTTCTGATATGAATGTGCATATAATTATATTGGTATATGGGGATTATTGGTTGAATATTGTTTATAAATATACATAGGAACGTATTTAAGCCATTTCTGATAAGAATATGCATATAATTATTTTTCTACATGGGGATTATGGATGGAATATTGTTTATACATTTACATAGGAACATATTAAACCTATTTCTGATATGAATATGCATAACATTATTTTTCTACATGGGGATTATGGGTGGAATATTGTTTATAAATATACATAGTAACCTATTTAACCCATTTCTGATAAGTATATGCATGTCATTATTATTCAGTATGGGGATTATAGGTGGAATATTGTTTATAAATATACATAGGAACTGATTTAACCTGATAAGAATATGCACATAATTATTTCTCTACAGGGGGATTATGGGTGGAATAATGTTTGTAAATATACATAGTAACCTATTTAACCCATTTCTCATAAGAATATGCATATAATTATTTTTCTACATGGGGATTATGGATGGAATATTGTTGTTAAACATACATAGGAATATATTTATCCCATTTATCCCATTTCTTATAAAAATACACATATAATTATTTTTCTACATTTGGATTATGGGTGGAATATTGTTTATAAATATACATAGGAACCTAATTAAAGAATTTCTGATAAGAATATGCATATAATTTATTTCTACATGGGGATTATTGGTGGAATATTGTTTATATACATACATAGGACCCTATTTAACCAATTTGTGATAAGAATATGCATATAAGTATTTTTCTACATAGGGATTATGGGTGAAATATTGTTTATAAATATACATAGGAACCTAATTAGGAATATATTAAACCCATTTCTGATAAGAATATGAATATAATTATTTTTCTACATGTGGATTGTTTGTGGAATATTGTTTATAAATATACATAGGAACGTATTTAAGCCATTTCTGATAAGAATATGGATATAATTATATTTCTACATGGGGATTATGGGTGGAATATTGTTTATACATTTACATAGGAACATATTAAACCTATTTCAGATATGAATATGCATAACATTATTTTTCTACATGGGGATTATGGGTGGAATATTGTTTATAAATATACATAGTAACCTATTTAACCCATTTCTGATAAGTATATGCATATAATTATTTTTCAGTATGGGGATTATAGGTGGAATATTGTTTATAAATATACATAGGAACTGATTTAACCCATTTCTGGTAAGAACATGCATATAATTATTTTCTACATAGGGATTAATGGCGGAATACTGTTTTTAAATATACATAGTAACTTTTTAACCCATTTCTCACAAGAATATACATATAATTATTTTTCTACATGGGGATTATGGATGGAATATTGTTTCTTAAACATACATAGGAATATATTTATCCAATTTCTTATAAAAATACACATATAATTATTTTGCTACATATGGATTATGGGTGGAATATTGTTTATAAATATACATAGGAACGTATTTAAGCCATTTCTGATAAGAATATGCATATAATTATTTTTCTACATGGGGATTATGGGTGGAATATTGTTTATACATTTACATAGGAACATATTAAACCTATTTCTGATATGAATATGCATAACATTATTTTTCTACATGGGGATTATGGGTGGAATATTGTTTATAAATATACATAGTAACCTAATTAACCCATTTCAGATAAGATAATGCACTCAATTATTTCTCTACATGGAGATTATGGGTGGAATAATGTTTGTAAATATACACAGTAACCTATTTAACCCATTTCTCATAAGAATATCCATATAATTATTTTTCTACATGGGGATTATGGATGGAATATTGTTTTTAAACATACATAGGAATATATTTATCCAATTTCTTATAAAAATACGCATATAATTATTTTTCTACATATGGATTATGGGTGGAATATTGTTTATAAATATACATAGGAACGTATTTAAGCCATTTCTGATAAGATTATGCATATCATTTTTTTTCTATATGGGGTAATGGGTGGAATATTGTTTATAAATATACATAGGAACCTAATTAAAGCATTTCTGATAAGAGTATGCATATAATTTTTTTTCTACATGGGGATTATTGGTGGAATATTGTTTATATACATACATAGGACCCTATTTAAGCAATTTCTGATAAGAATATGCATATAAGTATTTTTCTACACAGGGATTATGGGTGAAATATTGTTTATAAATATACATAGGAACCTAATTAAAGCATTTCTGATAAGAATATGCATATAATATTTTTTCTGCATGGGGATTATAGTGGGAAATTGTTTAAAAAATATACATAGGAACCTATTTAACCCATTTCTGATAAGAATATGCATATAATTATTCTTCTACATAGGGATTATGAATGGAATATTCATTCTAGTTAAACATAGGGATTATGAATGGAATATTCATTCTAGTTAAACATACAAAGGAATATATTTAACCCATTTCTGATAAGAATACGAATATAATTATTTTTCTACATGAGGATTATGGGTGGAATATTGTTTATAAATATAAATAGGCACATAGTTAACCCAATTTCTGATAAGAATATGTATATAAGTATTTTTCTAGGGATTATGGGTGAAATAGTGTTTATTAATTTACATAGGAACATATTAAACCTATTTCTGATATGAATATGCATAAAATTATTTTTCTACATGGGGATTATGGGTGGAATATTGTTTATAAATTTACATAGCAACATATTAAACCTATTTCTGATATGAATGTGCATATAATTATATTGGTATATGGGGATTATGGGTTGAATATTGTTTATAAATATACATAGAAACGTATTTAAGCCATTTCTGATAAGAATATGCATATAATTATTTTTCTACATGGGGATTATGGATGGAATATTGTTTATACATTTACATAGGAACATATTAAACCTATTTCTGATATGAATATGCATAACATTATTTTTCTACATGGGGATTATGGGTGGAATATTGTTTATAAATATACATAGTAACCTATTTAACCCATTTCTGATAAGTATATGCATGTCATTATTATTCAGTATGGGGATTATAGGTGGAATATTGTTTATAAATATACATAGGAACTGATTTAACCTGATAAGAATATGCACATAATTATTTCTCTACAGGGGGATTATGGGTGGAATAATGTTTGTAAATATACATAGTAACCTATTTAACCCATTTCTCATAAGAATATGCATATAATTATTTTTCTACATGGGGATTATGGATGGAATATTGTTTTTAAACATACATAGGAATATATTTATCCAATTTCTTATAAAAATACACATATAATTATTTTGCTACATATGGATTATGGGTGGAATATTGTTTATAAATATACATAGGAACGTATTTAAGCCATTTCTGATAAGAATATGCATATAATTATTTTTCTACATGGGGATTATGGGTGGAATATTGTTTATACATTTACCTAGGAACATATTAAACCTATTTCTGATATGAATATGCATAACATTATTTTTCTACATGGGGATTATGGGTGGAATATTGTTTATAAATATACATAGTAACCTAATTAACCCATTTCTGATAAGAATATGCACACAATTATTTCTCTACATGGGGATTATGGGTGGAATAATGTTTGTAAATATAGACAGTAACCTATTTAACCCATTTCTCATAAGAATATCCATATAATTATTTTTCTACATGGGGATTATGGATGGAATATTGTTTTTAAACATACATAGGAATATATTTATCCAATTTCTTATAAAAATACGCATATAATTATTTTTCTACATATGGATTATGGGTGGAATATTGTTTATAAATATACATAGGAACGTATTTAAGCCATTTCTGATAAGATTATGCATATCATTTTTTTTCTATATGGGGTAATGGGTGGAATATTGTTTATAAATATACATAGGAACCTAATTAAAGCATTTCTGATAAGAGTATGCATATAATTTTTTTTCTACATGGGGATTATTGGTGGAATATTGTTTATATACATACATAGGACCCTATTTAAGCAATTTCTGATAAGAATATGCATATAAGTATTTTTCTACACAGGGATTATGGGTGAAATATTGTTTATAAATATACATAGGAACCTAATTAAAGCATTTCTGATAAGAATATGCATATAATATTTTTTCTGCATGGGGATTATAGTGGGAAATTGTTTAAAAAATATACATAGGAACCTATTTAACCCATTTCTGATAAGAATATGCATATAATTATTCTTCTACATAGGGATTATGAATGGAATATTCATTCTAGTTAAACATAGGGATTATGAATGGAATATTCATTCTAGTTAAACATACAAAGGAATATATTTAACCCATTTCTGATAAGAATACGAATATAATTATTTTTCTACATGAGGATTATGGGTGGAATATTGTTTATAAATATAAATAGGCACATAGTTAACCCAATTTCTGATAAGAATATGTATATAAGTATTTTTCTAGGGATTATGGGTGAAATAGTGTTTATTAATTTACATAGGAACATATTAAACCTATTTCTGATATGAATATGCATAAAATTATTTTTCTACATGGGGATTATGGGTGGAATATTGTTTATAAATTTACATAGCAACATATTAAACCTATTTCTGATATGAATGTGCATATAATTATATTGGTATATGGGGATTATGGGTTGAATATTGTTTATAAATATACATAGGAACGTATTTAAGCCATTTCTGATAAGAATATGCATATAATTATTTTTCTACATGGGGATTATGGATGGAATATTGTTTATACATTTACATAGGAACATATTAAACCTATTTCTGATATGAATATGCATAACATTATTTTTCTACATGGGGATTATGGGTGGAATATTGTTTATAAATATACATAGTAACCTATTTAACCCATTTCTGATAAGTATATGCATGTCATTATTATTCAGTATGGGGATTATAGGTGGAATATTGTTTATAAATATACATAGGAACTGATTTAACCTGATAAGAATATGCACATAATTATTTCTCTACAGGGGGATTATGGGTGGAATAATGTTTGTAAATATACATAGTAACCTATTTAACCCATTTCTCATAAGAATATGCATATAATTATTTTTCTACATGGGGATTATGGATGGAATATTGTTTTTAAACATACATAGGAATATATTTATCCAATTTCTTATAAAAATACGCATATAATTATTTTTCTACATATGGATTATGGGTGGAATATTGTTTATAAATATACATAGGAACGTATTTAAGCCATTTCTGATTAGATTATGCATATCATTTTTTTTTCTATATGCGGTTATGGGTGGAATATTGTTTATAAATATACATAGGAACCTAATTAAAGCATTTCTGATAAGAATATGCATATATTTTTTTTTCTACATGGGGATTATTGGTGGAATATTGTTTATATACATACATAGGACCCTATTTAACCAATTTCTGATAAGAATATGCATATAAGTATTTTTCTACACAGGGATTATGGGTGAAATATTGTTTATAAATATACATAGGAACCTAATTAAAGCATTTCTGATAAGAATATGCATATAATATTTTTTCTGCATGGGGATTATAGTGGGAAATTGTTTAAAAAATATACATAGGAACCTATTTAACCCATTTCTGATAAGAATATGCATATAATTATTTTTCTACATAGGGATTATGAATGGAATATTCATTCTAGTTAAACATAGGGATTATGAATGGAATATTCATTCTAGTTAAACATACAAAGGAATATATTTAACCCATTTCTGATAAGAATACGAGTATAATTATTTTTCTACATGGGGATAATGGGTGGAATATTGTTTATAAATATACATAGGCACATAGTTAACCCAATTTCTGATAAGAATATGTATATAAGTATTTTTCTAGGGATTATGGGTGAAATAGTGTTTATTAATTTACATAGGAACATATTAAACATATTTCTGTTATGAATATGCATAAAATTATTTTTCTACATGGGGATTATGGGTGGAATATTGTTTATAAATATACATAGGACGCTATTTAACCCATTTTTGATACAAATATGCATATAATTATTTTTCTACATAGGGATTATTGGTGGAATACTGTTTTTAAATATACATAGTAACCTATTAAACACATTTCTCATAAGAATATGCATATAACTATTTTTTTACATGGGGATTATGAATGGAATATTGTAGTTAAACATACATAGGAATATATTTAACCAATTTCTGATAAGAATATGCATATAAGTATTTTTCTACGTAGGGATGATGGGTGAAATATTGTTTATAAATATACATAGGGACCTATTTAGCCCATTTCTGATAAGAATATGCATATCATTATTTTTCTACATGGGGATTATGGGTTCAATATTATTTATAAATATACATAGGACCTATTTAACCAATTTTCTATTAAGAATATGCATATAATTATTTTTCTACATGGGGATTATAGTTAGAATATTGTTTATAAATATATATAGGAACCAAAATACGCTTACAAAAATACGCATATCATTATTTTTCTACATATGGATTATGGGTGGAATATTGTTTATCAATATACATTGTAACCTATTTAACCCATTTCTGTTAACAATATGCATATAATTATTTTTATACATGGGGATTATGGATGGAATATTGTTTATAAATTTACATAGCAACATATTAAACCTATTTCTGATATGAATGTGCATCTAATCATATTGCTATATGTGGATTATGGGTTGAATATTGTTTATAAATATACATAGGAACGCGTTTAAGCCATTTCTGATAAGAATATGCATATAATTATTTTTCTACATGGGGATTATGGGTGGAATATTTTTGATACATTTACATAGGAACATATTAAACCTATTTCTGATATGAATATGCATAACATTATTTTTCTACATGGGGATTATGGGTGGAATATTGTTTATAAATATACATAGTAACCTATTTAACCCATTTCTTATAAGAATATGCATATAATTATTTTTCTACATGGGGATTATGGATGGAATATTGTTGTTAAACATACATAGGAATATATTTATCCCATTTATCCCATTTCTTATAAAAATACACATATAATTATTTTTCTACATTTGGATTATGGGTGGAATATTGTTTATAAATATACATAGGAACCTAATTAAAGAATTTCTGATAAGAATATGCATATAATTTATTTCTACATGGGGATTATTGGTGGAATATTGTTTATATACATACATAGGACCCTATTTAACCAATTTGTGATAAGAATATGCATATAAGTATTTTTCTACATAGGGATTATGGGTGAAATATTGTTTATAAATATACATAGGAACCTAATTAGGAATATATTAAACCCATTTCTGATAAGAATATGAATATAATTATTTTTCTACATGTGGATTGTTTGTGGAATATTGTTTATAAATATACATAGGAACGTATTTAAGCCATTTCTGATAAGAATATTCATATAATTATATTTCTACATGGGGATTATGGGTGGAATATTGTTTATACATTTACATAGGAACATATTAAACCTATTTCTGATATGAATATGCATAACATTATTTTTCTACATGGGGATTATGGGTGGAATATTGTTTATAAATATACATAGTAACCTATTTAACCCATTTCTGATAAGTATATGCATATAATTATTTTTCAGTATGGGGATTATAGGTGGAATATTGTTTATAAATATACATAGGAACTGATTTAACCCATTTCTGGTAAGAACATGCATATAATTATTTTCTACATAGGGATTAATGGCGGAATACTGTTTTTAAATATACATAGTAACTTTTTAACCCATTTCTCACAAGAATATACATATAATTATTTTTCTACATGGGGATTATGGATGGAATATTGTTTCTTAAACATACATAGGAATATATTTATCCAATTTCTTGTAAAAATACACATATAATTATTTTGCTACATATGGATTATGGGTGGAATATTGTTTATAAATATACATAGGTACGTATTTAAGCCATTTCTGATAAGAATATGCATATAATTATTTTTTTACATGGGGATTATGGGTGGAATATTGTTTATACATTTACATAGGAACATATTAAACCTATTTCTGATATGAATATGCATAACATTATTTTTCTACATGGGGATTATGGGTGGAATATTGTTTATAAATATACATAGTAACCTAATTAACCCATTTCTGATAAGAATATGCACACAATTATTTCTCTACATGGGGATTATGGGTGGAATAATGTTTGTAAATATACACAGTAACCTATTTAACCCATTTCTCATAAGAATATGCATATAATTATTTTTCTACATGGGGATTATGGATGGAATATTGTTTTTAAACATACATAGGAATATATTTATCCAATTTCTTATAAAAATACGCATATAATTATTTTTCTACATATGGATTATGGGTGGAATATTGTTTATAAATATACATAGGAACGTATTTAAGCCATTTCTGATAAGATTATGCATATCATTTTTTTTCTATATGGGGTAATGGGTGGAATATTGTTTATAAATATACATAGGAACCTAATTAAAGCATTTCTGATAAGAGTATGCATATAATTTTTTTTCTACATGGGGATTATTGGTGGAATATTGTTTATATACATACATAGGACCCTATTTAAGCAATTTCTGATAAGAATATGCATATAAGTATTTTTCTACACAGGGATTATGGGTGAAATATTGTTTATAAATATACATAGGAACCTAATTAAAGCATTTCTGATAAGAATATGCATATAATATTTTTTCTGCATGGGGATTATAGTGGGAAATTGTTTAAAAAATATACATAGGAACCTATTTAACCCATTTCTGATAAGAATATGCATATAATTATTCTTCTACATAGGGATTATGAATGGAATATTCATTCTAGTTAAACATAGGGATTATGAATGGAATATTCATTCTAGTTAAACATACAAAGGAATATATTTAACCCATTTCTGATAAGAATACGAATATAATTATTTTTCTACATGAGGATTATGGGTGGAATATTGTTTATAAATATAAATAGGCACATAGTTAACCCAATTTCTGATAAGAATATGTATATAAGTATTTTTCTAGGGATTATGGGTGAAATAGTGTTTATTAATTTACATAGGAACATATTAAACCTATTTCTGATATGAATATGCATAAAATTATTTTTCTACATGGGGATTATGGGTGGAATATTGTTTATAAATTTACATAGCAACATATTAAACCTATTTCTGATATGAATGTGCATATAATTATATTGGTATATGGGGATTATGGGTTGAATATTGTTTATAAATATACATAGGAACGTATTTAAGCCATTTCTGATAAGAATATGCATATAATTATTTTTCTACATGGGGATTATGGATGGAATATTGTTTATACATTTACATAGGAACATATTAAACCTATTTCTGATATGAATATGCATAACATTATTTTTCTACATGGGGATTATGGGTGGAATATTGTTTATAAATATACATAGTAACCTATTTAACCCATTTCTGATAAGTATATGCATGTCATTATTATTCAGTATGGGGATTATAGGTGGAATATTGTTTATAAATATACATAGGAACTGATTTAACCTGATAAGAATATGCACATAATTATTTCTCTACAGGGGGATTATGGGTGGAATAATGTTTGTAAATATACATAGTAACCTATTTAACCCATTTCTCATAAGAATATGCATATAATTATTTTTCTACATGGGGATTATGGATGGAATATTGTTTTTAAACATACATAGGAATATATTTATCCAATTTCTTATAAAAATACACATATAATTATTTTGCTACATATGGATTATGGGTGGAATATTGTTTATAAATATACATAGGAACGTATTTAAGCCATTTCTGATAAGAATATGCATATAATTATTTTTCTACATGGGGATTATGGGTGGAATATTGTTTATACATTTACATAGGAACATATTAAACCTATTTCTGATATGAATATGCATAACATTATTTTTCTACATGGGGATTATGGGTGGAATATTGTTTATAAATATACATAGTAACCTAATTAACCCATTTCTGATAAGAATATGCACACAATTATTTCTCTACATGGGGATTATGGGTGGAATAATGTTTGTAAATATACACAGTAACCTATTTAACCCATTTCTCATAAGAATATCCATATAATTATTTTTCTACATGGGGATTATGGATGGAATATTGTTTTTAAACATACATAGGAATATATTTATCCAATTTCTTATAAAAATACGCATATAATTATTTTTCTACATATGGATTATGGGTGGAATATTGTTTATAAATATACATAGGAACGTATTTAAGCCATTTCTGATAAGATTATGCATATCATTTTTTTTCTATATGGGGTAATGGGTGGAATATTGTTTATAAATATACATAGGAACCTAATTAAAGCATTTCTGATAAGAGTATGCATATAATTTTTTTTCTACATGGGGATTATTGGTGGAATATTGTTTATATACATACATAGGACCCTATTTAAGCAATTTCTGATAAGAATATGCATATAAGTATTTTTCTACACAGGGATTATGGGTGAAATATTGTTTATAAATATACATAGGAACCTAATTAAAGCATTTCTGATAAGAATATGCATATAATATTTTTTCTGCATGGGGATTATAGTGGGAAATTGTTTAAAAAATATACATAGGAACCTATTTAACCCATTTCTGATAAGAATATGCATATAATTATTCTTCTACATAGGGATTATGAATGGAATATTCATTCTAGTTAAACATAGGGATTATGAATGGAATATTCATTCTAGTTAAACATACAAAGGAATATATTTAACCCATTTCTGATAAGAATACGAATATAATTATTTTTCTACATGAGGATTATGGGTGGAATATTGTTTATAAATATAAATAGGCACATAGTTAACCCAATTTCTGATAAGAATATGTATATAAGTATTTTTCTAGGGATTATGGGTGAAATAGTGTTTATTAATTTACATAGGAACATATTAAACCTATTTCTGATATGAATATGCATAAAATTATTTTTCTACATGGGGATTATGGGTGGAATATTGTTTATAAATTTACATAGCAACATATTAAACCTATTTCTGATATGAATGTGCATATAATTATATTGGTATATGGGGATTATGGGTTGAATATTGTTTATAAATATACATAGGAACGTATTTAAGCCATTTCTGATAAGAATATGCATATAATTATTTTTCTACATGGGGATTATGGATGGAATATTGTTTATACATTTACATAGGAACATATTAAACCTATTTCTGATATGAATATGCATAACATTATTTTTCTACATGGGGATTATGGGTGGAATATTGTTTATAAATATACATAGTAACCTATTTAACCCATTTCTGATAAGTATATGCATGTCATTATTATTCAGTATGGGGATTATAGGTGGAATATTGTTTATAAATATACATAGGAACTGATTTAACCTGATAAGAATATGCACATAATTATTTCTCTACAGGGGGATTATGGGTGGAATAATGTTTGTAAATATACATAGTAACCTATTTAACCCATTTCTCATAAGAATATGCATATAATTATTTTTCTACATGGGGATTATGGATGGAATATTGTTTTTAAACATACATAGGAATATATTTATCCAATTTCTTATAAAAATACGCATATAATTATTTTTCTACATATGGATTATGGGTGGAATATTGTTTATAAATATACATAGGAACGTATTTAAGCCATTTCTGATTAGATTATGCATATCATTTTTTTTTCTATATGGGGTTATGGGTGGAATATTGTTTATAAATATACATAGGAACCTAATTAAAGCATTTCTGATAAGAATATGCATATATTTTTTTTTCTACATGGGGATTATTGGTGGAATATTGTTTATATACATACATAGGACCCTATTTAACCAATTTCTGATAAGAATATGCATATAAGTATTTTTCTACACAGGGATTATGGGTGAAATATTGTTTATAAATATACATAGGAACCTAATTAAAGCATTTCTGATAAGAATATGCATATAATATTTTTTCTGCATGGGGATTATAGTGGGAAATTGTTTAAAAAATATACATAGGAACCTATTTAACCCATTTCTGATAAGAATATGCATATAATTATTTTTCTACATAGGGATTATGAATGGAATATTCATTCTAGTTAAACATAGGGATTATGAATGGAATATTCATTCTAGTTAAACATACAAAGGAATATATTTAACCCATTTCTGATAAGAATACGAGTATAATTATTTTTCTACATGGGGATAATGGGTGGAATATTGTTTATAAATATACATAGGCACATAGTTAACCCAATTTCTGATAAGAATATGTATATAAGTATTTTTCTAGGGATTATGGGTGAAATAGTGTTTATTAATTTACATAGGAACATATTAAACATATTTCTGTTATGAATATGCATAAAATTATTTTTCTACATGGGGATTATGGGTGGAATATTGTTTATAAATATACATAGGACGCTATTTAACCCATTTTTGATACAAATATGCATATACTTATTTTTCTACATAGGGATTATTGGTGGAATACTGTTTTTAAATATACATAGTAACCTATTAAACCCATTTCTCATAAGAATATGCATATAACTATTTTTTTACATGGGGATTATGAATGGAATATTGTAGTTAAACATACATAGGAATATATTTAACCAATTTCTGATAAGAATATGCATATAAGTATTTTTCTACGTAGGGATGATGGGTGAAATATTGTTTATAAATATACATAGGGACCTATTTAGCCCATTTCTGATAAGAATATGCATATCATTATTTTTCTACATGGGGATTATGGGTTCAATATTATTTATAAATATACATAGGACCTATTTAACCAATTTTCTATTAAGAATATGCATATAATTATTTTTCTACATGGGGATTATAGTTAGAATATTGTTTATAAATATATATAGGAACCTATTTATGCCATTGCTTACAAAAATACGCATATCATTATTTTTCTACATATGGATTATGGGTGGAATATTGTTTATCAATATACATTGTAACCTATTTAACCCATTTCTGTTAACAATATGCATATAATTATTTTTATACATGGGGATTATGGATGGAATATTGTTTATAAATTTACATAGCAACATATTAAACCTATTTCTGATATGAATGTGCATCTAATCATATTGCTATATGTGGATTATGGGTTGAATATTGTTTATAAATATACATAGGAACGCGTTTAAGCCATTTCTGATAAGAATATGCATATAATTATTTTTCTACATGGGGATTATGGGTGGAATATTTTTGATACATTTACATAGGAACATATTAAACCTATTTCTGATATGAATATGCATAACATTATTTTTCTACATGGGGATTATGGGTGGAATATTGTTTATAAATATACATAGTAACCTATTTAACCCATTTCTTATAAGAATATGCATATAATTATTTTTCTACATGGGGATTATGGATGGAATATTGTTGTTAAACATACATAGGAATATATTTATCCCATTTATCCCATTTCTTATAAAAATACACATATAATTATTTTTCTACATTTGGATTATGGGTGGAATATTGTTTATAAATATACATAGGAACCTAATTAAAGAATTTCTGATAAGAATATGCATATAATTTATTTCTACATGGGGATTATTGGTGGAATATTGTTTATATACATACATAGGACCCTATTTAACCAATTTGTGATAAGAATATGCATATAAGTATTTTTCTACATAGGGATTATGGGTGAAATATTGTTTATAAATATACATAGGAACCTAATTAGGAATATATTAAACCCATTTCTGATAAGAATATGAATATAATTATTTTTCTACATGTGGATTGTTTGTGGAATATTGTTTATAAATATACATAGGAACGTATTTAAGCCATTTCTGATAAGAATATTCATATAATTATATTTCTACATGGGGATTATGGGTGGAATATTGTTTATACATTTACATAGGAACATATTAAACCTATTTCTGATATGAATATGCATAACATTATTTTTCTACATGGGGATTATGGGTGGAATATTGTTTATAAATATACATAGTAACCTATTTAACCCATTTCTGATAAGTATATGCATATAATTATTTTTCAGTATGGGGATTATAGGTGGAATATTGTTTATAAATATACATAGGAACTGATTTAACCCATTTCTGGTAAGAACATGCATATAATTATTTTCTACATAGGGATTAATGGCGGAATACTGTTTTTAAATATACATAGTAACTTTTTAACCCATTTCTCACAAGAATATACATATAATTATTTTTCTACATGGGGATTATGGATGGAATATTGTTTCTTAAACATACATAGGAATATATTTATCCAATTTCTTGTAAAAATACACATATAATTATTTTGCTACATATGGATTATGGGTGGAATATTGTTTATAAATATACATAGGTACGTATTTAAGCCATTTCTGATAAGAATATGCATATAATTATTTTTTTACATGGGGATTATGGGTGGAATATTGTTTATACATTTACATAGGAACATATTAAACCTATTTCTGATATGAATATGCATAACATTATTTTTCTACATGGGGATTATGGGTGGAATATTGTTTATAAATATACATAGTAACCTAATTAACCCATTTCTGATAAGAATATGCACACAATTATTTCTCTACATGGGGATTATGGGTGGAATAATGTTTGTAAATATACACAGTAACCTATTTAACCCATTTCTCATAAGAATATGCATATAATTATTTTTCTACATGGGGATTATGGATGGAATATTGTTTTTAAACATACATAGGAATATATTTATCCAATTTCTTATAAAAATACGCATATAATTATTTTTCTACATATGGATTATGGGTGGAATATTGTTTATAAATATACATAGGAACGTATTTAAGCCATTTCTGATAAGATTATGCATATCATTTTTTTTCTATATGGGGTAATGGGTGGAATATTGTTTATAAATATACATAGGAACCTAATTAAAGCATTTCTGATAAGAGTATGCATATAATTTTTTTTCTACATGGGGATTATTGGTGGAATATTGTTTATATACATACATAGGACCCTATTTAAGCAATTTCTGATAAGAATATGCATATAAGTATTTTTCTACACAGGGATTATGGGTGAAATATTGTTTATAAATATACATAGGAACCTAATTAAAGCATTTCTGATAAGAATATGCATATAATATTTTTTCTGCATGGGGATTATAGTGGGAAATTGTTTAAAAAATATACATAGGAACCTATTTAACCCATTTCTGATAAGAATATGCATATAATTATTCTTCTACATAGGGATTATGAATGGAATATTCATTCTAGTTAAACATAGGGATTATGAATGGAATATTCATTCTAGTTAAACATACAAAGGAATATATTTAACCCATTTCTGATAAGAATACGAATATAATTATTTTTCTACATGAGGATTATGGGTGGAATATTGTTTATAAATATAAATAGGCACATAGTTAACCCAATTTCTGATAAGAATATGTATATAAGTATTTTTCTAGGGATTATGGGTGAAATAGTGTTTATTAATTTACATAGGAACATATTAAACCTATTTCTGATATGAATATGCATAAAATTATTTTTCTACATGGGGATTATGGGTGGAATATTGTTTATAAATTTACATAGCAACATATTAAACCTATTTCTGATATGAATGTGCATATAATTATATTGGTATATGGGGATTATGGGTTGAATATTGTTTATAAATATACATAGGAACGTATTTAAGCCATTTCTGATAAGAATATGCATATAATTATTTTTCTACATGGGGATTATGGATGGAATATTGTTTATACATTTACATAGGAACATATTAAACCTATTTCTGATATGAATATGCATAACATTATTTTTCTACATGGGGATTATGGGTGGAATATTGTTTATAAATATACATAGTAACCTATTTAACCCATTTCTGATAAGTATATGCATGTCATTATTATTCAGTATGGGGATTATAGGTGGAATATTGTTTATAAATATACATAGGAACTGATTTAACCTGATAAGAATATGCACATAATTATTTCTCTACAGGGGGATTATGGGTGGAATAATGTTTGTAAATATACATAGTAACCTATTTAACCCATTTCTCATAAGAATATGCATATAATTATTTTTCTACATGGGGATTATGGATGGAATATTGTTTTTAAACATACATAGGAATATATTTATCCAATTTCTTATAAAAATACACATATAATTATTTTGCTACATATGGATTATGGGTGGAATATTGTTTATAAATATACATAGGAACGTATTTAAGCCATTTCTGATAAGAATATGCATATAATTATTTTTCTACATGGGGATTATGGGTGGAATATTGTTTATACATTTACATAGGAACATATTAAACCTATTTCTGATATGAATATGCATAACATTATTTTTCTACATGGGGATTATGGGTGGAATATTGTTTATAAATATACATAGTAACCTAATTAACCCATTTCTGATAAGAATATGCACACAATTATTTCTCTACATGGGGATTATGGGTGGAATAATGTTTGTAAATATACACAGTAACCTATTTAACCCATTTCTCATAAGAATATCCATATAATTATTTTTCTACATGGGGATTATGGATGGAATATTGTTTTTAAACATACATAGGAATATATTTATCCAATTTCTTATAAAAATACGCATATAATTATTTTTCTACATATGGATTATGGGTGGAATATTGTTTATAAATATACATAGGAACGTATTTAAGCCATTTCTGATAAGATTATGCATATCATTTTTTTTCTATATGGGGTAATGGGTGGAATATTGTTTATAAATATACATAGGAACCTAATTAAAGCATTTCTGATAAGAGTATGCATATAATTTTTTTTCTACATGGGGATTATTGGTGGAATATTGTTTATATACATACATAGGACCCTATTTAAGCAATTTCTGATAAGAATATGCATATAAGTATTTTTCTACACAGGGATTATGGGTGAAATATTGTTTATAAATATACATAGGAACCTAATTAAAGCATTTCTGATAAGAATATGCATATAATATTTTTTCTGCATGGGGATTATAGTGGGAAATTGTTTAAAAAATATACATAGGAACCTATTTAACCCATTTCTGATAAGAATATGCATATAATTATTCTTCTACATAGGGATTATGAATGGAATATTCATTCTAGTTAAACATAGGGATTATGAATGGAATATTCATTCTAGTTAAACATACAAAGGAATATATTTAACCCATTTCTGATAAGAATACGAATATAATTATTTTTCTACATGAGGATTATGGGTGGAATATTGTTTATAAATATAAATAGGCACATAGTTAACCCAATTTCTGATAAGAATATGTATATAAGTATTTTTCTAGGGATTATGGGTGAAATAGTGTTTATTAATTTACATAGGAACATATTAAACCTATTTCTGATATGAATATGCATAAAATTATTTTTCTACATGGGGATTATGGGTGGAATATTGTTTATAAATTTACATAGCAACATATTAAACCTATTTCTGATATGAATGTGCATATAATTATATTGGTATATGGGGATTATGGGTTGAATATTGTTTATAAATATACATAGGAACGTATTTAAGCCATTTCTGATAAGAATATGCATATAATTATTTTTCTACATGGGGATTATGGATGGAATATTGTTTATACATTTACATAGGAACATATTAAACCTATTTCTGATATGAATATGCATAACATTATTTTTCTACATGGGGATTATGGGTGGAATATTGTTTATAAATATACATAGTAACCTATTTAACCCATTTCTGATAAGTATATGCATGTCATTATTATTCAGTATGGGGATTATAGGTGGAATATTGTTTATAAATATACATAGGAACTGATTTAACCTGATAAGAATATGCACATAATTATTTCTCTACAGGGGGATTATGGGTGGAATAATGTTTGTAAATATACATAGTAACCTATTTAACCCATTTCTCATAAGAATATGCATATAATTATTTTTCTACATGGGGATTATGGATGGAATATTGTTTTTAAACATACATAGGAATATATTTATCCAATTTCTTATAAAAATACGCATATAATTATTTTTCTACATATGGATTATGGGTGGAATATTGTTTATAAATATACATAGGAACGTATTTAAGCCATTTCTGATTAGATTATGCATATCATTTTTTTTTCTATATGGGGTTATGGGTGGAATATTGTTTATAAATATACATAGGAACCTAATTAAAGCATTTCTGATAAGAATATGCATATATTTTTTTTTCTACATGGGGATTATTGGTGGAATATTGTTTATATACATACATAGGACCCTATTTAACCAATTTCTGATAAGAATATGCATATAAGTATTTTTCTACACAGGGATTATGGGTGAAATATTGTTTATAAATATACATAGGAACCTAATTAAAGCATTTCTGATAAGAATATGCATATAATATTTTTTCTGCATGGGGATTATAGTGGGAAATTGTTTAAAAAATATACATAGGAACCTATTTAACCCATTTCTGATAAGAATATGCATATAATTATTTTTCTACATAGGGATTATGAATGGAATATTCATTCTAGTTAAACATAGGGATTATGAATGGAATATTCATTCTAGTTAAACATACAAAGGAATATATTTAACCCATTTCTGATAAGAATACGAGTATAATTATTTTTCTACATGGGGATAATGGGTGGAATATTGTTTATAAATATACATAGGCACATAGTTAACCCAATTTCTGATAAGAATATGTATATAAGTATTTTTCTAGGGATTATGGGTGAAATAGTGTTTATTAATTTACATAGGAACATATTAAACATATTTCTGTTATGAATATGCATAAAATTATTTTTCTACATGGGGATTATGGGTGGAATATTGTTTATAAATATACATAGGACGCTATTTAACCCATTTTTGATACAAATATGCATATACTTATTTTTCTACATAGGGATTATTGGTGGAATACTGTTTTTAAATATACATAGTAACCTATTAAACCCATTTCTCATAAGAATATGCATATAACTATTTTTTTACATGGGGATTATGAATGGAATATTGTAGTTAAACATACATAGGAATATATTTAACCAATTTCTGATAAGAATATGCATATAAGTATTTTTCTACGTAGGGATGATGGGTGAAATATTGTTTATAAATATACATAGGGACCTATTTAGCCCATTTCTGATAAGAATATGCATATCATTATTTTTCTACATGGGGATTATGGGTTCAATATTATTTATAAATATACATAGGACCTATTTAACCAATTTTCTATTAAGAATATGCATATAATTATTTTTCTACATGGGGATTATAGTTAGAATATTGTTTATAAATATATATAGGAACCTATTTATGCCATTGCTTACAAAAATACGCATATCATTATTTTTCTACATATGGATTATGGGTGGAATATTGTTTATCAATATACATTGTAACCTATTTAACCCATTTCTGTTAACAATATGCATATAATTATTTTTATACATGGGGATTATGGATGGAATATTGTTTATAAATTTACATAGCAACATATTAAACCTATTTCTGATATGAATGTGCATCTAATCATATTGCTATATGTGGATTATGGGTTGAATATTGTTTATAAATATACATAGGAACGCGTTTAAGCCATTTCTGATAAGAATATGCATATAATTATTTTTCTACATGGGGATTATGGGTGGAATATTTTTGATACATTTACATAGGAACATATTAAACCTATTTCTGATATGAATATGCATAACATTATTTTTCTACATGGGGATTATGGGTGGAATATTGTTTATAAATATACATAGTAACCTATTTAACCCATTTCTCATAAGAATATGCATATAATTATTTTTCTACATGGGGATTATGGATGGAATATTGTTGTTAAACATACATAGGAATATATTTATCCCATTTATCCCATTTCTTATAAAAATACACATATAATTATTTTTCTACATTTGGATTATGGGTGGAATATTGTTTATAAATATACATAGGAACATAATTAAAGAATTTCTGATAAGAATATGCATATAATTTATTTCTACATGGGGATTATTGGTGGAATATTGTTTATATACATACATAGGACCCTATTTAACCAATTTGTGATAAGAATATGCATATAAGTATTTTTCTACATAGGGATTATGGGTGAAATATTGTTTATAAATATACATAGGAACCTAATTAGGAATATATTAAACCCATTTCTGATAAGAATATGAATATAATTATTTTTCTACATGTGGATTGTTTGTGGAATATTGTTTATAAATATACATAGGAACGTATTTAAGCCATTTCTGATAAGAATATTCATATAATTATATTTCTACATGGGGATTATGGGTGGAATATTGTTTATACATTTACATAGGAACATATTAAACCTATTTCTGATATGAATATGCATAACATTATTTTTCTACATGGGGATTATGGGTGGAATATTGTTTATAAATATACATAGTAACCTATTTAACCCATTTCTGATAAGTATATGCATATAATTATTTTTCAGTATGGGGATTATAGGTGGAATATTGTTTATAAATATACATAGGAACTGATTTAACCCATTTCTGGTAAGAACATGCATATAATTATTTTCTACATAGGGATTAATGGCGGAATACTGTTTTTAAATATACATAGTAACTTTTTAACCCATTTCTCACAAGAATATACATATAATTATTTTTCTACATGGGGATTATGGATGGAATATTGTTTCTTAAACATACATAGGAATATATTTATCCAATTTCTTATAAAAATACACATATAATTATTTTGCTACATATGGATTATGGGTGGAATATTGTTTATAAATATACATAGGTACGTATTTAAGCCATTTCTGATAAGAATATGCATATAATTATTTTTTTACATGGGGATTATGGGTGGAATATTGTTTATACATTTACATAGGAACATATTAAACCTATTTCTGATATGAATATGCATAACATTATTTTTCTACATGGGGATTATGGGTGGAATATTGTTTATAAATATACATAGTAACCTAATTAACCCATTTCTGATAAGAATATGCACACAATTATTTCTCTACATGGGGATTATGGGTGGAATAATGTTTGTAAATATACACAGTAACCTATTTAACCCATTTCTCATAAGAATATGCATATAATTATTTTTCTACATGGGGATTATGGATGGAATATTGTTTTTAAACATACATAGGAATATATTTATCCAATTTCTTATAAAAATACGCATATAATTATTTTTCTACATATGGATTATGGGTGGAATATTGTTTATAAATATACATAGGAACGTATTTAAGCCATTTCTGATAAGATTATGCATATCATTTTTTTTCTATATGGGGTAATGGGTGGAATATTGTTTATAAATATACATAGGAACCTAATTAAAGCATTTCTGATAAGAGTATGCATATAATTTTTTTTCTACATGGGGATTATTGGTGGAATATTGTTTATATACATACATAGGACCCTATTTAAGCAATTTCTGATAAGAATATGCATATAAGTATTTTTCTACACAGGGATTATGGGTGAAATATTGTTTATAAATATACATAGGAACCTAATTAAAGCATTTCTGATAAGAATATGCATATAATATTTTTTCTGCATGGGGATTATAGTTTGAAATTGTTTAAAAAATATACATAGGAACCTATTTAACCCATTTCTGATAAGAATATGCATATAATTATTCTTACACATAGGGATTATGAATGGAATATTCATTCTAGTTAAACATAGGGATTATGAATGGAATATTCATTCTAGTTAAACATACAAAGGAATATATTTAACCCATTTCTGATAAGAATACGAATATAATTATTTTTCTACATGAGGATTATGGGTGGAATATTGTTTATAAATATAAATAGGCACATAGTTAACCCAATTTCTGATAAGAATATGTATATAAGTATTTTTCTAGGGATTATGGGTGAAATAGTGTTTATTAATTTACATAGGAACATATTAAACCTATTTCTGATATGAATATGCATAAAATTATTTTTCTACATGGGGATTATGGGTGGAATATTGTTTATAAATTTACATAGCAACATATTAAACCTATTTCTGATATGAATGTGCATATAATTATATTGGTATATGGGGATTATGGGTTGAATATTGTTTATAAATATACATAGGAACGTATTTAAGCCATTTCTGATAAGAATATGCATATAATTATTTTTCTACATGGGGATTATGGATGGAATATTGTTTATACATTTACATAGGAACATATTAAACCTATTTCTGATATGAATATGCATAACATTATTTTTCTACATGGGGATTATGGGTGGAATATTGTTTATAAATATACATAGTAACCTATTTAACCCATTTCTGATAAGTATATGCATGTCATTATTATTCAGTATGGGGATTATAGGTGGAATATTGTTTATAAATATACATAGGAACTGATTTAACCTGATAAGAATATGCACATAGTTATTTCTCTACATGGGGATTATGGGTGGAATAATGTTTGTAAATATACATAGTAACCTATTTAACCCATTTCTCATAAGAATATGCATATAATTATTTTTCTACATGGGGATTATGGATGGAATATTGTTTTTAAACATACATAGGAATATATTTATCCAATTTCTTATAAAAATACGCATATAATTATTTTTCTACATATGGATTATGGGTGGAATATTGTTTATAAATATACATAGGAACGTATTTAAGCCATTTCTGATTAGATTATGCATATAATTTTTTTTCTATATGGGGTTATGGGTGGAATATTGTTTATAAATATACATAGGAACCTAATTAAAGCATTTCTGATAAGAATATGCATATAATTTTTTTTCTACATGGGGATTATTGGTGGAATATTGTTTATATACATACATAGGACCCTATTTAACCAATTTCTGATAAGAATATGCATATAAGTATTTTTCTACACAGGGATTATGGGTGAAATATTGTTTATAAATATACATAGGAACCTAATTAAAGCATTTCTGATAAGAATATGCATATAATATTTTTTCTGCATGGGGATTATAGTGGGAAATTGTTTAAAAAATATACATAGGAACCTATTTAACCCATTTCTGATAAGAATATGCATATCATTATTTTTCTACATAGGGATTATGAATGGAATATTCATTCTAGTTAAACATAGGGATTATGAATGGAATATTCATTCTAGTTAAACATACAAAGGAATATATTTAACCCATTTCTGATAAGAATACGAATATAATTATTTTTCTACATGGGGATTATGGGTGGAATATTGTTTATAAATATACATAGGCACATAGTTAACCCAATTTCTGATAAGAATATGTATATAAGTATTTTTCTAGGGATTATGGGTGAAATAGTGTTTATTAATTTACATAGGAACATATTAAACATATTTCTGTTATGAATATGCATAAAATTATTTTTCTACATGGGGATTATGGGTGGAATATTGTTTATAAATATACATAGGACGCTATTTAACCCATTTTTGATACAAATATGCATATAATTATTTTTCTACATAGGGATTATTGGTGGAATACTGTTTTTAAATATACATAGTAACCTATTAAATCCCTTTCTCATAAGAATATGCATATAACTATTTTTTTACATGGGGATTATGAATGGAATATTGTAGTTAAACATACATAGGAATATATTTAACCAATTTCTGATAAGAATATGCATATAAGTATTTTTCTACGTAGGGATGATGGGTGAAATATTGTTTATAAATATACATAGGGACCTATTTAGCCCATTTCTGATAAGACTATGCATATCATTATTTTTCTACATGGGGATTATGGGTTCAATATTGTTTATAAATATACATAGGACCTATTTAACCAATTTTCTATTAAGAATATGCATATAATTATTTTTCTACATGGGGATTATAGTTAGAATATTGTTTATAAATATATATAGGAACCTATTTATGCCATTGCTTACAAAAATACGCATATCATTATTTTTCTACATATGGATTATGGGTGGAATATTGTTTATCATTATACATTGTAACCTATTTAACCCATTTCTGTTAACAATATGCATATAATTATTTTTTTTACATGGGGATTATGGATGGAATATTGTTTATAAATTTACATAGCAACATATTAAACCTATTTCTGATATGAATGTGCATCTAATCATATTGCTATATGTGGATTATGGGTGGAATATTGTTTATAAATATACATAGTAACCTATTTAACCCATTTCTCATAAGAATATGCATATAATTATTTTTCTACATGGGGATTATGGATGGAATATTGTTGTTAAACATACATAGGAATATATTTATCCCATTTATCACATTTCTTATAAAAATAAACATATAATTATTTTTCTACACTTGGATTATGGGTGGAATATTGTTTATAAATATACATAGGAACCTAATTAAAGAATTTCTGATAAGAATATGCATATAATTTATTTCTACATGGGGATTATTGGTGGAATATTGTTTATATACATACATAGGACCCTATTTAACCAATTTGTGATAAGAATATGCATATAAGTATTTTTCTACATAGGGATTATGGGTGAAATATTGTTTATAAATATACATAGGAACCTAATTAGGAATATATTAAACCCATTTCTGATAAGAATATGAATATAATTATTTTTCTACATGTGGATTGTTTGTGGAATATTGTTTATAAATATACATAGGAACGTATTTAAGCCATTTCTGATAAGAATATGCATATGATTATTTTTCTACATGGGGATTATGGATGGAATATTGTTTATACATTTACATAGGAACATATTAAACCTATTTCTGATATGAATATGCATAACATTATTTTTCTACATGGGGATTATGGGTGGAATATTGTTTATAAATATACATAGTAACCTATTTAACCCATTTCTGATAAGTATATGCATGTCATTATTATTCAGTATGGGGATTATAGGTGGAATATTGTTTATAAATATACATAGGAACTGATTTAACCTGATAAGAATATGCACATAGTTATTTCTCTACATGGGGATTTATGGGTGGAATAATGTTTGTAAATATACATAGTAACCTATTTAACCCATTTCTCATAAGAATATGCACATAATTATTTTTCTACATGGGGATTATGGATGGAATATTGTTTTTAAACATACATAGGAATATATTTATCCAATTTCTTATAAAAATACGCATATAATTATTTTTCTACATATGGATTATGGGTGGAATATTGTTTATAAATATACATAGGAACGTATTTAAGCCATTTCTGATTAGATTATGCATATCATTTTTTTTTCTATATGGGGTTATGGGTGGAATATTGTTTATAAATATACATAGGAACCTAATTAAAGCATTTCTGATAAGAATATGCATATATTTTTTTTTCTACATGGGGATTATTGGTGGAATATTGTTTATATACATACATAGGACCCTATTTAACCAATTTCTGATAAGAATATGCATATAAGTATTTTTCTACACAGGGATTATGGGTGAAATATTGTTTATAAATATACATAGGAACCTAATTAAAGCATTTCTGATAAGAATATGCATATAATATTTTTTCTGCATGGGGATTATAGTGGGAAATTGTTTAAAAAATATACATAGGAACCTATTTAACCCATTTCTGATAAGAATATGCATATAATTATTTTTCTACATAGGGATTATGAATGGAATATTCATTCTAGTTAAACATAGGGATTATGAATGGAATATTCATTCTAGTTAAACATACAAAGGAATATATTTAACCCATTTCTGATAAGAATACGAGTATAATTATTTTTCTACATGGGGATTATGGGTGGAATATTGTTTATAAATATACATAGGCACATAGTTAACCCAATTTCTGATAAGAATATGTATATAAGTATTTTTCTAGGGATGATGGGTGAAATAGTGTTTATTAATTTACATAGGAACATATTAAACATATTTCTGTTATGAATATGCATAAAATTATTTTTCTACATGGGGATTATGGGTGGAATATTGTTTATAAATATACATAGGATGCTATTTAACCCATTTTTGATACAAATATGCATATAATTATTTTTCTACATAGGGATTATTGGTGGAATACTGTTTTTAAATATACATAGTAACCTATTAAACCCATTTCTCATAAGAATATGCATATAACTATTTTTTTACATGGGGATTATGAATGGAATATTGTAGTTAAACATACATAGGAATATATTTAACCAATTTCTGATAAGAATATGCATATAAGTATTTTTCTACGTAGGGATGATGGGTGAAATATTGTTTATAAATATACATAGGGACTTATTTAGCCCATTTCTGATAAGAATATGCATATCATTATTTTTCTACATGGGGATTATGGGTTCAATATTATTTATAAATATACATAGGACCTATTTAACCAATTTTCTATTAAGAATATGCATATAATTATTTTTCTACATGGGGATTATAGTTAGAATATTGTTTATAAATATATATAGGAACCTATTTATGCCATTGCTTACAAAAATACGCATATCATTATTTTTCTACATATGGATTATGGGTGGAATATTGTTTATCAATATACATTGTAACCTATTTAACCCATTTCTGTTAACAATATGCATATAATTATTTTTATACATGGGGATTATGGATGGAATATTGTTTATAAATTTACATAGCAACATATTAAACCTATTTCTGATATGAATGTGCATCTAATCATATTGCTATATGTGGATTATGGGTTGAATATTGTTTATAAATATACATAGGAACGCGTTTAAGCCATTTCTGATAAGAATATGCATATAATTATTTTTCTACATGGGGATTATGGGTGGAATATTTTTGATACATTTACATAGGAACATATTAAACCTATTTCTGATATGAATATGCATAACATTATTTTTCTACATGGGGATTATGGGTGGAATATTGTTTATAAATATATATAGTAACCTATTTAACCCATTTCTCATAAGAATATGCATATAATTATTTTTCTACATGGGGATTATGGATGGAATATTGTTGTTAAACATACATAGGAATATATTTATCCCATTTATCCCATTTCTTATAAAAATACACATATAATTATTTTTCTACATTTGGATTATGGGTGGAATATTGTTTATAAATATACATAGGAACCTAATTAAAGAATT
Organism: Aquarana catesbeiana; assembly: GCF_042186555.1. Lineage (NCBI taxonomy): Eukaryota > Metazoa > Chordata > Amphibia > Anura > Ranidae > Aquarana > Aquarana catesbeiana. Next base: position 531,733,954 of record NC_133325.1, on the reverse strand, counting down.
TCTGATAAGAATATGCATATAATTTATTTCTACATGGGGATTATTGGTGGAATATTGTTTATATACATACATAGGACCCTATTTAACCAATTTGTGATAAGAATATGCATATAAGTATTTTTCTACATAGGGATTATGGGTGAAATATTGTTTATAAATATACATAGGAACCTAATTAGGAATATATTAAACCCATTTCTGATAAGAATATGAATATAATTATTTTTCTACATGTGGATTGTTTGTGGAATATTGTTTATAAATATACATAGGAACGTATTTAAGCCATTTCTGATAAGAATATTCATATAATTATATTTCTACATGGGGATTATGGGTGGAATATTGTTTATACATTTACATAGGAACATATTAAACCTATTTCTGATATGAATATGCATAACATTATTTTTCTACATGGGGATTATGGGTGGAATATTGTTTATAAATATACATAGTAACCTATTTAACCCATTTCTGATAAGTATATGCATATAATTATTTTTCAGTATGGGGATTATAGGTGGAATATTGTTTATAAATATACATAGGAACTGATTTAACCCATTTCTGGTAAGAACATGCATATAATTATTTTCTACATAGGGATTAATGGCGGAATACTGTTTTTAAATATACATAGTAACTTTTTAACCCATTTCTCACAAGAATATACATATAATTATTTTTCTACATGGGGATTATGGATGGAATATTGTTTCTTAAACATACATAGGAATATATTTATCCAATTTCTTATAAAAATACACATATAATTATTTTGCTACATATGGATTATGGGTGGAATATTGTTTATAAATATACATAGGAACGTATTTAAGCCATTTCTGATAAGAATATGCATATAATTATTTTTCTACATGGGGATTATGGGTGGAATATTGTTTATACATTTACATAGGAACATATTAAACCTATTTCTGATATGAATATGCATAACATTATTTTTCTACATGGGGATTATGGGTGGAATATTGTTTATAAATATACATAGTAACCTAATTAACCCATTTCTGATAAGAATATGCACACAATTATTTCTCTACATGGGGATTATGGGTGGAATAATGTTTGTAAATATACACAGTAACCTATTTAACCCATTTCTCATAAGAATATCCATATAATTATTTTTCTACATGGGGATTATGTATGGAATATTGTTTTTAAACATACATAGGAATATATTTATCCAATTTCTTATAAAAATACGCATATAATTATTTTTCTACATATGGATTATGGGTGGAATATTGTTTATAAATATACATAGGAACGTATTTAAGCCATTTCTGATAAGATTATGCATATCATTTTTTTTCTATATGGGGTAATGGGTGGAATATTGTTTATAAATATACATAGGAACCTAATTAAAGCATTTCTGATAAGAGTATGCATATAATTTTTTTTCTACATGGGGATTATTGGTGGAATATTGTTTATATACATACATAGGACCCTATTTAAGCAATTTCTGATAAGAATATGCATATAAGTATTTTTCTACACAGGGATTATGGGTGAAATATTGTTTATAAATATACATAGGAACCTAATTAAAGCATTTCTGATAAGAATATGCATATAATATTTTTTCTGCATGGGAATTATAGTGGGAAATTGTTTAAAAAATATACATAGGAACCTATTTAACCCATTTCTGATAAGAATATGCATATAATTATTCTTCTACATAGGGATTATGAATGGAATATTCATTCTAGTTAAACATAGGGATTATGAATGGAATATTCATTCTAGTTAAACATACAAAGGAATATATTTAACCCATTTCTGATAAGAATACGAATATAATTATTTTTCTACATGAGGATTATGGGTGGAATATTGTTTATAAATATAAATAGGCACATAGTTAACCCAATTTCTGATAAGAATATGTATATAAGTATTTTTCTAGGGATTATGGGTGAAATAGTGTTTATTAATTTACATAGGAACATATTAAACCTATTTCTGATATGAATATGCATAAAATTATTTTTCTACATGGGGATTATGGGTGGAATATTGTTTATAAATTTACATAGCAACATATTAAACCTATTTCTGATATGAATGTGCATATAATTATATTGGTATATGGGGATTATGGGTTGAATATTGTTTATAAATATACATAGGAACGTATTTAAGCCATTTCTGATAAGAATATGCATATAATTATTTTTCTACATGGGGATTATGGATGGAATACTGTTTATACATTTACATAGGAACATATTAAACCTATTTCTGATATGAATATGCATAACATTATTTTTCTACATGGGGATTATGGGTGGAATATTGTTTATAAATATACATAGTAACCTATTTAACCCATTTCTGATAAGTATATGCATGTCATTATTATTCAGTATGGGGATTATAGGTGGAATATTGTTTATAAATATACATAGGAACTGATTTAACCTGATAAGAATATGCACATAATTATTTCTCTACAGGGGGATTATGGGTGGAATAATGTTTGTAAATATACATAGTAACCTATTTAACCCATTTCTCATAAGAATATGCATATAATTATTTTTCTACATGGGGATTATGGATGGAATATTGTTTTTAAACATACATAGGAATATATTTATCCAATTTCTTATAAAAATACGCATATAATTATTTTTCTACATATGGATTATGGGTGGAATATTGTTTATAAATATACATAGGAACGTATTTAAGCCATTTCTGATTAGATTATGCATATCATTTTTTTTTCTATATGGGGTTATGGGTGGAATATTGTTTATAAATATACATAGGAACCTAATTAAAGCATTTCTGATAAGAATATGCATATATTTTTTTTTCTACATGGGGATTATTGGTGGAATATTGTTTATATACATACATAGGACCCTATTTAACCAATTTCTGATAAGAATATGCATATAAGTATTTTTCTACACAGGGATTATGGGTGAAATATTGTTTATAAATATACATAGGAACCTAATTAAAGCATTTCTGATAAGAATATGCATATAATATTTTTTCTGCATGGGGATTATAGTGGGAAATTGTTTAAAAAATATACATAGGAACCTATTTAACCCATTTCTGATAAGAATATGCATATAATTATTTTTCTACATAGGGATTATGAATGGAATATTCATTCTAGTTAAACATAGGGATTATGAATGGAATATTCATTCTAGTTAAACATACAAAGGAATATATTTAACCCATTTCTGATAAGAATACGAGTATAATTATTTTTCTACATGGGGATTATGGGTGGAATATTGTTTATAAATATACATAGGCACATAGTTAACCCAATTTCTGATAAGAATATGTATATAAGTATTTTTCTAGGGATTATGGGTGAAATAGTGTTTATTAATTTACATAGGAACATATTAAACATATTTCTGTTATGAATATGCATAAAATTATTTTTCTACATGGGGATTATGGGTGGAATATTGTTTATAAATATACATAGGACGCTATTTAACCCATTTTTGATACAAATATGCATATAATTATTTTTCTACATAGGGATTATTGGTGGAATACTGTTTTTAAATATACATAGTAACCTATTAAACCCATTTCTCATAAGAATATGCATATAACTATTTTTTTACATGGGGATTATGAATGGAATATTGTAGTTAAACATACATAGGAATATATTTAACCAATTTCTGATAAGAATATGCATATAAGTATTTTTCTACGTAGGGAAGATGGGTGAAATATTGTTTATAAATATACATAGGGACCTATTTAGCCCATTTCTGATAAGAATATGCATATCATTATTTTTCTACATGGGGATTATGGGTTCAATATTATTTATAAATATACATAGGACCTATTTAACCAATTTTCTATTAAGAATATGCATATAATTATTTTTCTACATGGGGATTATAGTTAGAATATTGTTTATAAATATATATAGGAACCTATTTATGCCATTGCTTACAAAAATACGCATATCATTATTTTTCTACATATGGATTATGGGTGGAATATTGTTTATCAATATACATTGTAACCTATTTAACCCATTTCTGTTAACAATATGCATATAATTATTTTTATACATGGGGATTATGGATGGAATATTGTTTATAAATTTACATAGCAACATATTAAACCTATTTCTGATATGAATGTGCATCTAATCATATTGCTATATGTGGATTATGGGTTGAATATTGTTTATAAATATACATAGGAACGCGTTTAAGCCATTTCTGATAAGAATATGCATATAATTATTTTTCTACATGGGGATTATGGGTGGAATATTTTTGATACATTTACATAGGAACATATTAAACCTATTTCTGATATGAATATGCATAACATTATTTTTCTACATGGGGATTATGGGTGGAATATTGTTTATAAATATACATAGTAACCTATTTAACCCATTTCTCATAAGAATATGCATATAATTATTTTTCTACATGGGGATTATGGATGGAATATTGTTGTTAAACATACATAGGAATATATTTATCCCATTTATCCCATTTCTTATAAAAATACACATATAATTATTTTTCTACATTTGGATTGTGGGTGGAATATTGTTTATAAATATACATAGGAACCTAATTAAAGAATTTCTGATAAGAATATGCATATAATTTATTTCTACATGGGGATTATTGGTGGAATATTGTTTATATACATACATAGGACCCTATTTAACCAATTTGTGATAAGAATATGCATATAAGTATTTTTCTACATAGGGATTATGGGTGAAATATTGTTTATAAATATACATAGGAACCTAATTAGGAATATATTAAACCCATTTCTGATAAGAATATGAATATAATTATTTTTCTACATGTGGATTGTTTGTGGAATATTGTTTATAAATATACATAGGAACGTATTTAAGCCATTTCTGATAAGAATATGCATATAATTATATTTCTACATGGGGATTATGGGTGGAATATTGTTTATACATTTACATAGGAACATATTAAACCTATTTCTGATATGAATATGCATAACATTATTTTTCTACATGGGGATTATGGGTGGAATATTGTTTATAAATATACATAGTAACCTATTTAACCCATTTCTGATAAGTATATGCATATAATTATTTTTCAGTATGGGGATTATAGGTGGAATATTGTTTATAAATATACATAGGAACTGATTTAACCCATTTCTGGTAAGAACATGCATATAATTATTTTCTACATAGGGATTAATGGCGGAATACTGTTTTTAAATATACATAGTAACTTTTTAACCCATTTCTCACAAGAATATACATATAATTATTTTTCTACATGGGGATTATGGATGGAATATTGTTTCTTAAACATACATAGGAATATATTTATCCAATTTCTTATAAAAATACACATATAATTATTTTGCTACATATGGATTATGGGTGGAATATTGTTTATAAATATACATAGGAACGTATTTAAGACATTTCTGATAAGAATATGCATATAATTATTTTTCTACATGGGGATTATGGGTGGAATATTGTTTATACATTTACATAGGAACATATTAAACCTATTTCTGATATGAATATGCATAACATTATTTTTCTACATGGGGATTATGGGTGTAATATTGTTTATAAATATACATAGTAACCTAATTAACCCATTTCTGATAAGAATATGCACACAATTATTTCTCTACATGGGGATTATGGGTGGAATAATGTTTGTAAATATACACAGTAACCTATTTAACCCATTTCTCATAAGAATATGCATATAATTATTTTTCTACATGGGGATTATGGATGGAATATTGTTTTTAAACATACATAGGAATATATTTATCCAATTTCTTATAAAAATACGCATATAATTATTTTTCTACATATGGATTATGGGTGGAATATTGTTTATAAATATACATAGGAACGTATTTAAGCCATTTCTGATAAGATTATGCATATCATTTTTTTTCTATATGGGGTAATGGGTGGAATATTGTTTATAAATATACATAGGAACCTAATTAAAGCATTTCTGATAAGAGTATGCATATAATTTTTTTTCTACATGGGGATTATTGGTGGAATATTGTTTATATACATACATAGGACCCTATTTAAGCAATTTCTGATAAGAATATGCATATAAGTATTTTTCTACACAGGGATTATGGGTGAAATATTGTTTATAAATATACATAGGAACCTAATTAAAGCATTTCTGATAAGAATATGCATATAATATTTTTTCTGCATGGGGATTATAGTGGGAAATTGTTTAAAAAATATACATAGGAACCTATTTAACCCATTTCTGATAAGAATATGCATATAATTATTCTTCTACATAGGGATTATGAATGGAATATTCATTCTAGTTAAACATAGGGATTATGAATGGAATATTCATTCTAGTTAAACATACAAAGGAATATATTTAACCCATTTCTGATAAGAATACGAATATAATTATTTTTCTACATGAGGATTATGGGTGGAATATTGTTTATAAATATAAATAGGCACATAGTTAACCCAATTTCTGATAAGAATATGTATATAAGTATTTTTCTAGGGATTATGGGTGAAATAGTGTTTATTAATTTACATAGGAACATATTAAACCTATTTCTGATATGAATATGCATAAAATTATTTTTCTACATGGGGATTATGGGTGGAATATTGTTTATAAATTTACATAGCAACATATTAAACCTATTTCTGATATGAATGTGCATATAATTATATTGGTATATGGGGATTATGGGTTGAATATTGTTTATAAATATACATAGGAACGTATTTAAGCCATTTCTGATAAGAATATGCATATAATTATTTTTCTACATGGGGATTATGGATGGAATATTGTTTATACATTTACATAGGAACATATTAAACCTATTTCTGATATGAATATGCATAACATTATTTTTCTACATGGGGATTATGGGTGGAATATTGTTTATAAATATACATAGTAACCTATTTAAACCATTTCTGATAAGTATATGCATGTCATTATTATTCAGTATGGGGATTA